>NC_056737.1:1882291442-1882296442 GCF_019279795.1 Protopterus annectens | reverse complement strand
CAATATATGAATGAATTATGAAATAAATGAATAAATGAACACAGGAAGGAAGGAAGGAATAAAAAGTAGACTAGACCATCAGTCTATTTAAATAATAGATTAGGATTTTTTTTCTACAACTTCTTAGTTAATAGAATGTGACAAAAAAATTCTAGAGCTTTGTACAGTGTTTCATGTCTGTCCAGTACATTCCCAGAGTTATGTTTCACCTTAATTTTTAGATACATACAATGGAAAATCAAAATATTTTTAAAAAATCCAAATATTGCAAACAGTAAAAGAGTGCACATAAATGCACACACACACACACACACACACACACACACACACACACACACACACACACACACACACACACACATATTAATTGACATTAATTGAAGAAAATAGGACAATGAATGACTAAGCAAACTGTTTGTGGTGTTCTGTTAGTTTATGGTGTATGATTGTAAGAATTATCCACATTGTGATTGATTAGATATATTTAAATGTACCATGCTCACCGTTTGTCGATATATAGAGAAATATGAATATGAATACAAAACGTAGCACTACTTTTTTCCACTATATATTATTTCAATGCATATATTCATACATTCATTAATTATAGATATTGCTATGGGACAGTCAAACTTTTTTCACTAAATATGGCAGAGCCCTGTACATTTTGAAAGATTGTATGAGAAGAGGAAAAGAGAAAACCAGCTTTGAAAAAAGCAACGGAGAAAGCAAGATTTCCATTGCTTTTTCAAACTGTCTCGCTATGTTAAAGAAATTTAACATAGCAAGACAGTTTTAGAAAAGCAACAGAGAATCTCTGTTGCTTTTTTTAAAGCTGTCTCGCTATGGTAAACTCGTTTAACATAGTGAAACAGTGTGAAAAAGAGTTATAGTAATGGAAAAAGTCCAGGCGACCGGACCTTTTTCCATTACTATAACTCCGATTTACAACGTGCATGCTGACCAATCAGCGTGCACATTTTTGAATATTTAATGGGGGGGTCGTTGTATAATAACAATTAAGTTTGCTATTCCAATTAGTCTACCTTAAAACTAGATTATTTTAGACTATTATTTATCTATGTATAGATAGTGAGTTATATATAGACTATATTAGTATAGTAAATAGGAGAGAATTTAGAAAGGGAGACAAGATGCAGTTAAAATAAATAATGAGAAAAGAGAGAAGAGAGAGAAAGAAAAACGAAAATTAAGAGAAAATACATACTATGTATGTTGATTTAGAGTATAAATATTTTATGTGCTATATAACCCTCCTTCTGTGAAAGAAAAGTACCCTGTTTTACATACCTGAGGTAATGTAAAAACTCTCGTGTCATCTATTTTCAGAAAATATAGATAAAGATTCCAGTAGTTAGTTACCTTTGTTTTAAAATTCCAAGCAGTAAAATTGGTCCTTTAAAGTAACGTTTAAACAATTCATATAATAGTAGATGCTTTGAGAGATTTGCCTGTAACAGTATCAGTCTTTTGCTACTTCTTTTTGACATCTGTCCAGACATTTGTTTTTTTTTTTTGTTCTCTTGAGAGAAGGTGACATCCAATCCATATCTTCTGGTAAATTAATCACATAATTAGTTTTAATAAATGAAGAGGCTTCCTCTAAGTCAATCAAAGTCCTCATCTCATTGGCATATAGTGTTCTTATCTTAGCTGGATATGCAAGTTGTGACTTGATGTTATTTTGTTTCAGAAACTTTATCTTTGGCCACACTTTTTTTCCTTTGTTCCATTATTTTAGATGAATAGTCATTATCAAATCTTATCAGGCTCTATTTATATTTTAGAGGTGCCTTCCTCCAAGCAGATCTTAAAATCAGTTCCTTGTCCAAGTATGAAATAAATTTAATAATTATTGACCTAGGAGGAGAGTTTGAGTTAGTGGCAGGTTTCCAAGAGCTATGTGTGCCCTTTCAATGCCAAAGGAAAGTCTTTCTTTTAAATTTAAAAAGTCAGGGATCCAGCTTGATAAAAATGAAATAATATCCTTACCTTCTGTGTTTTCAGGTAATCCGAAAATCCTGATGTTATTTCTCCTCTTCTTATTTTCCAAGTCATCTACTTTATTAACCAACCAAAGTGTTTTGTTTAAGAAACAGTTCTTTCTATGTTTCCTCTTCCTTAAGTCTGCTTTCTAAGTCATTTATAGAAACCTCTATTCCTGTTATCCTTGTATGGTGTTGTTGTAGCATTTCCTTGAGGGTGTCAGCCTGTTTTTGACTGCTTGTTTTAAGATTTTCTAGATTCTCTTTAAAATCATCCATCTTCAAAGACAACTCCTGGAGGGTAGACGCCATCTGTTGTAGTTCCTTCTTTAAGGCAGCATCCTGGTAGAGAATTCCTTGAGATGCTCATTTTAACAAGTGAATATATCTCCAAGCTTTTTGACAGGAAATTATTTGTAAAACTTCACCAAAGTTTCTAATTATGTAAATGAGTCCTTTATCTATAAGATTTTATACTTTGAAGAAAAAAAAAAAAGAATATTTTTTTCCTGTCTTATTTAACTAGTTATATGGAGCTCTAAAATACTGCTGCTTTCAGTTAGCCATTCAGGCTCCGCCCGAATGTGCTGCTTTTGATCTAAGAAATATTGTTGTCTACAAATGCTAATTTTTCTTATTTAGCTTATTAGAAGAGAGTGATTCAAAGTTTTAGATAGACAAATAATGTACATGTAAACTCCTCCAGTAAAAAAAAAGAAAAAAAAATATGTTTTATTTTTATTGGTTTTGTTTATTAACATTTATAAAGCATTGAAGGTTGCAGTGTTTTAAAGAAACTATACTGTGCATCACATTATATACTACATTTGTTAATGTGATTAACAAACGGATTCTACATTAACTTTTCAAATAACTTTGTTAATGGGCAGAAGTTCAGTCTGTAATCCTATGGGGAGGCAGGCAAGACTATTTTGGGTGACAGCAGGATTACTCCATGCCTACATGGATCAGGACAGTATCAGGCATTATAGAAGCACTGCATATGAATGCCAACAGTTTGCCAATTATGGGAGAAGCCATCATAAGAAAGTCAGAATAAATTTTCATACGTCACCGATTTGTGTATATTTTTTTTCCAAAGGGTTTGCAGTTCTTTAGGAAACACATCTTTAAAATAGAAGGTGGGGTTTGTCAAATAGGGAGTATTTCTGGTGGGGTCCCAACACTGTATTTGCAAGACAAATAAGTAAGGAGGAATGTGTATAACTTATTGAAAATGGCTAAAGAGGTTTCTAAGTAAATTTTGTGTTCCAATGCAAAGTTTCTTTTAACCTTCCAGAATTGCTATGATGGTCATGCTAGCGGTTTCTGTTTATTTTTAAATTAGGTTTCCTTAGCAGAATTGGTAGCAATTCTGAATTTTTCTGAGATCCACATGAGTTTCCTTAGCAGAATTGGTAGCAATTCTACATTTTCCTGAGATCCACAGAGCATGATATAAGTTACTGCTGTACTGCCCTTGTCTCTAGGATTTCAGTAGTTAACCAAGGGCAGACATGTGCATTAAGCTGTCTTTGTGGAAAAAGCTTGTGTTGAATTATAGCTATTAAGGTAAAGCTGTATGTTAAAACCAATTTAGGCTATTTGCAAGTAAAGTGGTATCCTTTGTTCAATGATTGAGCATTGCTTGAAGGCTTGATTCCTTGCATTCTGCACTTGTTCTTCCTAGTAACAGTGCTTCTTTTTTCTATATCCTTATTCTGCCAAGGCTGACCTCTGGGCTGTAAGTACACCATTAATGTACTACATGCAGTGTCAGTGCATATCTTAAATAATTTTAATTTCATGTTTAGTTTAATAATTAGCTAACAGTTAACTAGTCTATCATGTACCCTTTTCTGCAATGGAATGAGACAACAATAAGGATAAAAGCAATAAATATGGATATTTTAGAGAACCCAATCTGCCCGAATGTTTGCATGTTTTAGGAGGTAAGAGAAAATTAGATTCCAGAGAGATAACTTAACACAGACAACTAAACACAGCTAACCAAAGGTCAGGATTCAACACCTGATCCTAAAACGTTAAAGCAAATAGCTAGCCACTGAGCTATATTCTATACATTCTGTAACACTAGTATGAGCCATTTAGATCCAGGGTGCATAGAGATAACCTACTGCACTCCAAAGCACTGCTATTAAATAACTGTGTCATGCATTACCACTATTATTAGATACCTCTAGATGCTACTGTGAGGGTATTAATGTTGGGTGCACATTGTAGCTCCATTGTGCCATAAACTGCTAGATTTAAACTCCCATGAATACCATTCTTATATCAGTGAGTATCATATTGTTGAAATCAATAGAGGACAGTGCAAGAATGCTCTGTATCAGTCATTCCTCATAGGTTTATAGTTATGTACTAAGCAAGCTGCCCTTGCAGGCTGTTTTAAGCCCTTTTTGTGCTCAAAATAACCTATACTATTTGGTATTGATTGCCTTTATCCTGTGGTGGATAACTATAATGACAATAACTGGAATCATACCATAGATAATTTGAGGGGACCCATGCATGGGATAAAGCATTTAGGAGCTGCCTCTATCCATAGTATATAGTGGACAGTCATGGAAAACATTTCTTGTTTCCGTTCCATAGATCTAAGTTGCATTTAAATATGATCAGGGATGAGCTTTGTTTTATGTGGGTGGGGTGTCTGTTCCACAGCAGCAGTATCTTCTGTAAAATATACCTGTCTGACAGACTGCTCAGTTGATGTTGCAGAAGAGGTTTAGATCCCTAGACTGAGTATTTATTATTCCATTTAACTCATTGATGTGCAGTAAATCCATCAGTAATGGGTCAGAGGCTGCCTTGTATGCCAAACACAGGTCACCTCTTAGCAGTATGTAAGATAACAAGCACAGTGACAGGACTTTTAGATGAGCCACGTAGGACATGTTGTTTTGGCCTTGTATTCATTTAGTAAAAAATCTCTGTGGGTGTTCCAGTTGCTGCATGTGTCTATAGAGA
>NC_056737.1:1882121442-1882286442 GCF_019279795.1 Protopterus annectens | reverse complement strand
ACTTATAAGTAAAGGTATGGTATCCAGATCCAAGGAAGTTATAATCCCACTGTACTCAGCCCTCATTAGACCAATAATCAAATACAATGCACCATTTGTCACATAACTGACTAGGCACTTACAACAGCTGGAGTGACCTCAGACATTCATCACTAAAGAAAACACAGGGTATAAACAACATTTTTCTATGTGGATAGACTAAAAGCCCTATCCCTTTTCTCTGTCTCTGATTGATTATTAAGGGGTGACCTATGCCAGACCAACAAGACACTCACAAATCCATCCCCGATGAAGCTGCTATATATTCACAAGTCAAAAAACATGAGGGCTTCCTGATTTAGGGATTTAAACATAGTCAGTGATTCAAACAAAACATGCTGGAGAGACAGATATTACCCCTTCTTTCACACTAAGCAAAGCCCTTCCCTGGCCCTCTTCAAATGCAGTTTGGATCAATGGATGGTGAATCACAAATTCACACCTGGGGTTGTGGCCATGTCCCTTATGGACAGAGGCAATCTGTCAGACAAGCAAGGCATAGGAACAAAACCTGCCATCTACTTGCCCATAGGGACCATATATTGGGTAATATTGGATTATGTTGGCTAGACTAGTAAGGGCTCTTAAGCCATTAACCTAATAATATCCTATGAATCTATGAACTTATGAATAAAAAGTCTTGTAAGATCTGACATAGGTTCAAATGGATATGGCAAGAAACAGCCTGCCAAACGTTAGTATATGCATATAACACAAAGCTAATAAAAAATGTTATACTTAACAGATGGGAATAATAACGTCATATCCTAATGGAGACACTTTCCATATTATCTTTGAATGGAAATGGTCTCATAAGTATTTACAAAACGAGTAGTGAACTATATTAAAAAATGCAGGTGTAACGAGCTATGCTACAGGGGACACATTTGGGAAGAATTGAGCATTTGAATTTGATAAAGAAAGGACTTTGGGATGGTTATTCTGTAGAATATCTGGGACAAAAGAAAATGGGAGTACTTATAATAATTAATTATTATTTTTTTATATGCATATGTCTTTTTAGCATTGTCAGTTTGCTGCCATAATTTACAGGGATTTTTATGCTGGTTTATATTAGTGCTACATTTAATATTGCTATTTAGAGTGTATAGTCTGACAAAACTGTGATTTTTTTTTTTTACTGCTCATTGTATATGTAGAGCGTGGTGATTAATCCAGTGTGTATATGCTTGCTTGCATATCTAAACTTTCCTAGGAAGCTAGACTGGCTTCATAGACAATTCCTTTTTGATATCTGTTTCACTGTAGTTGCATTTAGTATTAATAAGCAGAAACATACAGTGGCTGTTTGGTTTGTACACAAACAGCAGAAACACAGCATTTGTTACAAATTCTAGCCAATATCTTATCTAACTACAGTTCTAATTGGTATTGGTTAGCAGAAACGTACCTGCTATCAGTAAAGAGAAACATACAGTTTGTTTATTTGGTATCTGGTATTTGAAAAGCTGAAATAATATTTGTTACCAAACTACAGTTTCCATTGTATTAGTTAGCAGAAACATATAGTAAGGAGAAACATACAATTTATTTGGTATCTGAAAAGCAGAAACAGTGTTGTTTGCAAACTCTAATCTGTATCTCATCTAACTACAGTTCTAACTGGTTTTGTAAGCAGAAGCATACTTGGCATTTGCAAGCGGAAACATTCAGTTATTTGGTATTTGAAAAGCAGAAATACAGCATTTGTTACACATTCTAGCCAGTATCTTGCCTAACTATGGTGCTACTTTAACCTGTTAGACTTAGTACATTGTTAAATTTATCTGAATTGATCTGCCTAGGCACTGTTTCCTATTCTTTGTGATTCTTTACTCTTCCCCAGACATTTATCTATGAACCTACTTATTGTTAACATTTCTGGTACCAACTCTCTGTCTTCTGATAATCCTTCCTCTCTGACTAATATCCTCTACTCTCCTAATTGTCTCCATTTCTCCTAAAACTGTACTACTCACTTTCTGATTACACTCTCTTTTTTTCTCTTTTTGCAGTTTGCTCGGGCCATCCACAGCCTTGGGATTGTGCCCCACCACCACCGCCTTCGGTTCTGAAGCAATTTTCAGCTAAAGCTCAAATCAATCCTGGGAAATCTCAACTTGTAAACAGAATCCTTCCAGTAGAGTTAATTATTAGGTGAATGTCATTGAATTTGTTTTTAACAGTTTTCTCTTACTTTCTGACCATCTTTGTGAGGTGAGCACAGCTGCATTGAGCTCCATTCAGCTTCTTACTTGGAGAGCTTTAATGAAGATGGCCACTCGGTAGGAACATACTCTACTAATCCACCCTTCTTACCATATCTGGGTGGAACTTTTAGTTAAAGCATACTCCCCATTCTATATTTCCAACTTCTCACTCCCTCCTAGGAAAGCTAACCACAGATGAATTATTATTGAATCTTAAAATACCTTATCTTTAGGCTAAGCTACCTTCTTGCTCAGTCAATATCTTGCTGTTACTGATAGGTTTCTGTGGCTTTAGGCTCTCTTGCTCTAGCCTGCTCCATTTGCACTTCGGGCTCCCTCTGCTCCCCTCCCTGCCCCCAAATGCCACCCACCCCAGTGCTCCTACACTTATAGCCCATATATCCAAACCCCCTCCACAACAGCCTATTACCATCCCTCAGTCATCAGATCCAATCCCACTTCCACACCACACCCTCCACCTCACAACAACCTCCTCTGTATACCCCACCCACACCATGCAAGGCATACTAGGACTACTACTACTAACTCACACCACTCTAGCTTATACCACATCCATACACTCTAACATACCAAATAACACTACCTACCACATAACACACACCCACACACACACACACACACACACACACACACACACACACACACACACACACACACACACACACACACACACACACACACACACACACACACACACACACACACATAACCTCACACAAATATAGTAATATGCTCCACACTATTTAACAACTCATTACTCTACATACACAAAACAGCAAACACACTACCTCACAAAAGGCTAACAGTACCCAAAAAACACATAGATATAGCCTATGCCAAAAAACTCACACTATTCCTCAGAAAATGCTTACTAAACTCGGGGGACATACACCCCAACCCAGGTCCAAGCAACCCAATCCTATCACACACACACAAGTCAGACCTACTTATTATCAATATAAACACATGTAGCATATCCAACAAACTACATGACTTTCACGCATTCATATCTCACTACTCCCCAGACATACTAACCGTTACAGAGACCTGGCTAAATCCTAGCACACAAAATGAAGAAATTCTTCCCCTACGCTATAACATCCTAAGGCAAGATAGAGGTACCAAAAAGGGAGGTGGAGTTGCAATCTTATTTAAAAATACACTCAACCTCCAGCCAATAAAAACCCCACTTCCCAAATTCCAGAATGCAGAGACATTAAGCTCCATTACATCCCTTAAAAACAAAATGAGAACCAACATCCTCTGTAGTTATATTCCTCCAGGAAATAACTCACCTATAATAGAAGAGATACTACAATGGGCCACAATCAACCTACACCAAGAAACCATCCTGCTACGTGACCTAAACTTAGACTAGCTAGCCTGCAACTCCAACAACCCCTCAAACCATATTAACTTATTTGGATTCTCACAATTAATCCAAGAACCCACCAGAGTAGGCAAAAATCCAGTAGAACCTCCATTCTAGATTAGACACTAGTTAATATCCCCACAGAAAATTATCATGTGAGCTGCTTACCTGATACATTGAGTGACCACTGCCCTGCATTCCTCCTTTATAAACAGGCAAAAATACCAAAACCCATGCTATTCAAGGAAACTAAGGACAAGCACAAAGTCAATCCACAAACTCTTAACATATTCTCCAGCAACAGGACTGGAATCCACTAAAAACTCTACCTTTAGACCAGGCAGTTGATTTTTTTAATACTATTTTCATGAAAGTACTAAATATATTAGCTCCCATTAGGAAACTCAGGACTAAAGTTAACTATGCCCCATGGCTAAATAGGACAACAAAAGCCTTAATAAAAGCCAGAGACAATGCCTGGAAAAACTGGAAAAAGAATAACACTATCCAAGACAGACAGAAATATCAGGAACTATGAAATAAGGCCAAAACCCAAACAAAAGTAGATAAAAAGAATTACTTCTTAGACATCCAAAACAAGCACTCTAGAAACCCCCAAAAGTTCTGGCAGGCCATCAATACCGTTCTAAAACCAGGCAAAACCAACACCTCATCTCCCAACAGCAATTCTGATAATGATAGCATAGCTTCAGAATTCAACCATCATTTCACAGAATCTATCCTCGCACTATCTCTCCAACTGTCCAACAAGAACACTAAAACCCCCCCAACTGTAGAACAAGTTAACATACTCACCTTCACACTCTCACCTGTACCAACCTCTTCAGTTAAAAAACTACTCTCTAATCTGAAACCACCACACTCGCAGTAGATGTTTTACCCACAAATTTTCTAAAATTAGCTGCAGAATCACTAGCCTACCCTGTCTCAATTCTTATAAATGGCTCTATACAAGAAACCTACGTACCCCATCTATGGAAAGTGTCACATATAATTCCCCTTCACAAAGGCGGAAACTCCTATGAACTACCAAACTACCTGCCAATTGTTATCTTGTCCTCCCTTTCCAAGCTTCTGGAGAAATGTATTCACACCCAGGTAATGCACTTCTTATCCTCGCATAACCTCATCTCCCCCACACAGCATGGTTTCCAGTCAAACCATAGCACAACCACTGCTCTACTCTCCTTTACCAATCATATTACCCATCTAAGAAACAACAACAAATTTGTCTCAGCCATATTCCTAGATCTATCAAAAGCATTTGATATGGTTTTCCATAACTTACTCTTAGACACCCTGTCAACCTTATCCTTTGCCCCCTCTACTACTACATGGTTTAGAAGCTATCTCTCTGACAGAAAACAATCAGTTAAATGGCAGAGTACACTATCTCCTCTATTACCAACTACTATAGGCGTCCCACAAGGATCAATACTGGGTCCTCCACTATTCACCATTTTCACTAACAAACTACATACTTCCACCCTGCATGCATCACTTATACAGTACACACGTGACTCCACCCTAATCTGCTCAGCCCCATCCATAACCACTCTTCAAAAGCATACTCAAGAATCCTTCTGCTCTGTAGAACAATGGATTACCGATATCCAACTCATTCTAAACCCCAACAAGACCAAATTACTCCTTTTTACCACCAATAAATCCAAATCCACACCTCCTACCTTCACTATCACCTCCAAAAACAGGACCACAATCTCCCCCTCCCCATACACTAAGCTGCTCGTGGTTGAAATAGATAACAATCTAAACTTTAATGTCCATATCTCACAAACCATCACAAAGGTACATAAGAAACTAGAAACCCTATACAAAAACAAACAGTTCCTATCAGCCCAAGCTACAATCCCCTTAACCCAAACCCACCTCCTCTTGTCTACCCTAATGTATGCATCACCAATCCTAATTCATATCAGGAAAACAGACCTAAACAAACTAGAGACATGTTACAATAAAATTGCAAAATTCACTAACAACTCCACTTTTAGAAGTCATCACTGTCTTGCCCTGAAGCAACTACAGTGGTTAGAACTCCCTCAGCTTATTAGCTATCACCAATTAGTCCTCACCTTCAACATAATAAGGAAACCTCAGAAAACCCCAGCCCTAAACCAACTTCAAAACCAATATTCTGAAAATTGTCCTCTATGCGCATCCAACAAAACCCTGCTCTGCATAAACAAAGCCAATAACACTGCAGGGAAAAGTCAGTTTTCCCACACCATTGCTAGGGAATGGAATAACCTCCCCTAAAGTATGTCCTCTGCACCATCCATCTCACTTTTCAAGACATCACTAAAGTCACACCTCTTGCAATCATGGCTCTGTCCCTGTATCACATAAAATCTTTTCTGCTCTGCTCCTAACTTGCCACACCTCATCTCCTCACTGTTTACCTCAGCTATTCTATACTACTCAAATACTCCCTATCAGGAACTACTATCCTACAAACTATTTCTCACGCTATGACATATCTTCCAAATAGCATTATTTTCCAGATTCAATTCCTTCATTTGTATGCTTTGTACTACCTATAGGGAATTCAAAGTTTTACTATCTATTTGCAAAGCTTGCTCAAATCAAACTAAGGTATGAAAAATCTCCTTGATTGTATATATGCCACTGTATAGAAATTTTCTGTCATTTGTGGATTATGTGTTGTCATATAAAGACATGGAGCTCTGATTATATATATGCCTCTGTACAGAATTTTGTTTTGTCATTGGTTATATTTGTACTGTTATGTTATGGAGCTTTTCTTCCTGGCCTCTGCTGTAAATGGACTTTGTTCCAGTCGGACTTTCCCGGTAAACAAATGCAAAATAAAAATAAAAATAAAATAAATAAATAATTGCTAAATGAGCTCCAATAGTGATTGAAGAGGTAAAAATAATGTTGGTAGATTTATGGTAGTAAGGGGCTACTGACAAGGAAGGAGGATTACAATGGCATGTATTTATATTCCACCAAGAAATGCTGTGTTGGAGCTTAAGAAAATGCTTGGAGAAATAATTAGCTTTCAGCAGGGAATATTCCTTATAGGTGGAGACTGGAATTTGATATGCAGTTGTGAGGATGTTTCTGCAGCATCTATAAGAGTAAATATAAGAGTGTAGACTTCTGTAGAAATTTATGAAAGTATATGGTACAG
Source organism: Protopterus annectens (assembly GCF_019279795.1). Taxonomy (NCBI): domain Eukaryota; kingdom Metazoa; phylum Chordata; order Ceratodontiformes; family Protopteridae; genus Protopterus; species Protopterus annectens. The sequence continues at coordinate 1,882,279,604 of NC_056737.1, read as the reverse complement.
AAGATGTGAATTCAGTAGTAGGAGCTCAGAGAGAATTTATATATCTGCCAAGTTATGAAAACTCTGCTAGGCTAGAGACAAATTATATTTCACTGGAACATGTGCATTTAATTGAAAGTTTTGATACTCATAGCAATATCCATTCCAGCCATATGCCAATAATAACTAAAATAAAACTGCAGGGTAATGAAATAAATTAATGAGACACTGGCACTCCCCCACCTATCTGCTAAACAGAGAGGGGTGTAAGGAATGGATAGTGGAATTATTCAGGAGTTATTAGAGAAGATAAAAATTTCTTTAGAAAATTTAGCTAGGAAATGGGATAAAATGAAAGTGGAGTTTAAAAATAGGGTAGAAATAAAGGAAAAAAGATATGGGTTAAAAAGTAACAAGAATTATTTAGAGGGGCTTACAAAGTTTAAAGTATTGCAGAATAAATGGAATCTCACAGACTAAGAAGAGGCACAACTGCAGAGTGCTAAAGACAAAATAACAGACTACCTGGATAATATGCATGAGTTTAGAAAGACTGTTGTTAAGCAACTGATTTTGATAATAACACCAGACCACAGAAGCATTTAGCATAATGGCTAAGGTAATCCAAAGTAGAAAGGGTTGTTGTCACGTTTAAGGAGCCTATAACATAGAAAATAACCAGAAATCCTCTAGATGTATTAGAAATATTTCAGAAATTTTATGAAAATCTGTATAAAGTAGAGAATTGTGGAAAACGAGAAAAAGTACAACTAGAAATGTTTATGGAAGAATTAAATATGCCAAGGTTAGGGGTAGATAACTCTCAACTACTAAAACTTAGGATAGGAGGAGATGATATAAAATGGTGATGTATAACTAGTCTACAGGAAAGTCTACAGGAATAGATGGCATTCCTATGGAAGTGTGGAATCTAGGAGGGAAGAAATTGATAAAGATCTGGAAGGTTTTGTTTAACAGTATTTTAAAAGGATGAGATGTGCCAACATTCTGGAAGAAAGCTGGGTAGCTGTAATACCTAGAGATCGTAAAGGCCCATTGTTAACAGCTTCATATAGCACTATTTTGATTCTAAACCATGATTATAAATGTTTACGTCTAAAGAATGACAAAGGTGATGCCAACATTTTTACTTATGGATCGGTGTGGTTTTATGGATGGGAGGCAAACATTTAACAATATTAATAGAAGAATGATGATCCAGAGGAAGCATGATATAAGAAAATACCACTGCTATTGGTGGATCATGATGCACAGAAAGCATTTGACAGAGTAAGCTGGGATTTTCTGAGTAGAGCAATGGAAGCATTTGCATTACTTGACCAAATAATAAATTTAATTAGGGACACATATGAAGGACTGGAGGCAAATTCAAAGTCAGTTTCCGATAAGTTATGTTTTAGCAGAGGAACCAGGCAGGGGTGTTCTCTTTCCCCTTTGTTATTTGTGCTGAATTTAGAACCACTGGAAAAGAAAATAAAGGACACGGACATTTAAGGATATAACTGGTATAGTCATCAAGAAAACCTGGATTTATTTGCAAATGATATTATTCTGTACCTGGTAAAAACAGAAAAGCATGTCTCAGTGTTGTGAAACATTCTGAGACAGTTTCAAGTCTTTTCAGGATACAAAATTAATGAACATAAAACAAAGACAATAGCTGCAAAACATCTACTCACACAAGAATTTGTTCAGCAATATCCATATATACAGAGACATGATAAAATGGATTATGGATTTAAAAGGATTCTGTTATGGCAGCTAAGGATATGTGGGAAGAGACTAAACAAAAGGTAATACAGAGACTGAGAAACTGGAAGCTCTGCTTTATGGATATGGCTAGTCAGATATAAGTACTGAAAAATTTTTTACGTTTCTTTATTTTTACATATGGGTCAGGAATATTTTTATCAAGCAGAGGAGTAGCTGCAGACAGTAATTAATAAATAGTTGCGGGATTTTATCTGGGGGTCTGGGGGAGAGAGGACAAGAGTCAATTGGGATAAGCTGATTCTTCTAATAGAACAAGGTAGTTTGGGATTACCTGATCTGAAGGGTTATTTCAGAGGTACACAGTTAAAACTCCTATACATAGCACAAGCAGAATGCTATAATCCAAAGTGGAAAGGGATGATGATGAATCAAGGGGTATCTCAAGAAATAAGGAAAGACTGGGATTTTGGATGCAGATCCTTAAGGATAGTAACAAAAACCATGCAGAATACTATGTTCATAAAGTAGTAAGAAGCATTCTAAGAACTAAGCCAACGTAAGAATGGAGAAAGGAGACTCTGATGATAGGGATGATTGCAATTAGGGGTACAGAGAATATGCAAGAGGGGACTGGAATTTATACAGAAAACTGGTAAAGGAACCAAGGTAGTGGGAGAAAATAATTAGAGATAGAAATGTAATAGTATGGGAAGAGACTAAGAATACATTTGAACTGCAGACTAGAGATTTCCTTCCCTATCAAGGACTGATATCAGAGTATAGGCAAAGAGAAAGGAATGGGGACATTAAGTGAAAGACTAGCACTAGTAGAGTTTTATAGAATCTAGAACAAAATCTGCTGTTAAAAATGGATAATTAGTAAGGGATATAAAACATTGCATGGTAACTATAGGAATCAATCAGAAGAGGTTAGATAAGTTTGGGAAGATAGTCTGGATAAGCAATTCATAATGAAATAATGGCTCCCAGATATGCAACAATGTCTAGAAGAGGTAGGATTTTTACTTAAAAGTGTTTGCATAGACATTTTTATGCCTCAAGCAGACTCCAAATATTTTTTCCTTCAGGTAGATTGCAAATGTTGGAAGTATTATGAGGAAGAAAGAGGTCATGGGGAACATATTTTTGGGGAGTGTAATGAGTTGGCCAACCTTAAAAATTACCTGCTGACTACTCTGTCAGAAATACTGCGTGAGCAAATAGGTGTAACTAAGGAAATTATTTTTTGAGCTGTGATATGGAATTTGAATTGCCTAGACACCGTAAGGCCTTTTCTGAGTTTACTTCTAGTGGCTGTCAAAAAAGCAGTTACTGGAAAATGGAAATCAAAGTCTAAACAAAATGGGCTAGAAGTAGTGAATGTAGTAACAAAGATAAAAGAACTGCAAGTGGGAACTTTAGAAAAGAGTAGGAGTAGCAAATTTCATAGAAAAATGGGAGTTGTGGGAAAGATACATGCAGGATAATGTTTTGGGGAAAAATGAGGTTTAAGGGAAGGCAGGAATTGAATGAGCTATGCAAGGTTCCAATGACAATGACTTTATAGTAGATAGACATGATGTATAATGTTTGCAACTGAAAATATGTCAATATGGTTTGTTTTCATTTATTTAAATGTATGATTGCCTGTGTCATAAGTGATATATCAATAAAGATGTTTCTTGTTAAAAAAATGAAAGAAAGAAAGAAAGAAAGAAAGAAAGAAAGAAAGAAAGAAAGAAAGAAAGAAAGAAAGAAAAAAGAAAAAGAAAGATAATGTAGATCCAGCAGAGAAGCAGGTCACAGGATTATGGAAAGTTATCACTAGATGGCCAACTAATAGTTAACCATATAAAATCTGATTGTAGTAACTAGGTAATACATAAGACAAGCAGACTAAAATGATGGCTGCCACCAGCTCCACAGAATGGCAATCCACAACAGCAAGGATGAAAAGCACAAACCTTACAGGTTAGTGTGGTATAAAGTTAACGATTTTGCAAAATGTTGATTTGACCACTGGATAACAGTTCAGGTGGGTATCTTATACTCTTCAAAAAAAAAAAAAAAGAAAGAAAATGTAGCAGGCAATAGCATTTGAAATGTTATGTTATTTTAAAAAAAATAACCACAAAAAGGTGAGAGCTTCAATCTTTCCATTTTATATAAAAGGGGAAAGTCTTGAGCAAATGTAATTTTGTTTCCATGCAATTAATACATTTTTTGTTTTTCTCAGTTTTCAGGATTAATTTAGTGTGTTGTCAGTTTAAGAAACAAATATAGATTTGTCATGGTGAGGCACTTTGGGACTCTCTTGATGTTTGAGGGGTCCTTTAAATAATTATTTCATTAACATCTTTGCAGTTGTCCAGCAGACCCATTAGAATTTCTTGAATTACTGGGATGGTATTAGCAGTGTTTTCTTTTTCTCCTCTAATGAGGAGATTGCTATAGGAATTTCTAGCTTCTAAATCCAGCAGCTTGTCTCATAGAGAACGAAGATTGCATTTTAAGGATTGCATATTTATTTATTTATTTATTTTATTTTACATTTGTTAACCGGGTTAGTCCAACTGGATACATGTCCATTTTCAGTGGAGGCCCGGGGAGAAAAGCTCCAAGTTAAAAGACATTCTATAATACATATTGAAAAATATACAGAAACAGAAACATCTAATACAAAAAAAATTAGCACATGACATAAAATAGAATTAATCATCTTCAATGTAACAAAATTTACAAAAAGCACTGAAAGAAAATGAGTAGAAGTGTTCAGCATGGTATGTAGTACTCAGGAAAGATAGTGTAAGGAATTGAGAAAGGAAGGTTAGTTTAGAAAATAGGTCTCTGAGGAGTTCTGAAAGAGAATATTATGTTTTGATGGTAACAGATAGTTTGAAAACACCAGTTAGTCAGGGTTGGTACAAGAGCATAACCAGTGGTTCGAGAGGAAATGTTTTAGGTTAGTTTTGAATAGTGGGAGAGAGGTTAGGGTTGTAAGGTTTTGTGGTAAGTGATTCCATATTTTACCAACTGAATTAGAGAATATGGAGTCCCCTGCTAAATTATTTGATAAGGAAGTGTGAATCAACATTTTGTTAGTGGAGCATAGATTCCTCAAGTTATTATATGGTGTTATGAGGGTAGAGAGAATTGGGGTGTTGTTGGGTTGGTGTAGGGCTTTATGGGCAATTATAAGTTGGTTAATTTGTAATAGGTGAGGTCATTCAAGCCAGCCTAGTTGTTTTAGATTCTGACAGTGATGAGTCCTGTATCGAGAGTTAGTGGCAAATCTGGCAATATTATTATATGATCTAGCTAGTTTGTTGAGATTATTTTTAGACAGATTGGTATATATGGGGGAAGCATATAATAGGTAGAGATTAAGTGGGTTCTAGCTATTGTGGTTTTGGCTAGTGGTGTCAGGAAATGTTTGATTCTATAGAGGGATCCAGTTTTTTGTTAATAGATTTTATTGTAGTGTTTATGTGAGTGTCGAACTTTAGTTGATTATCAATTGTAATACCTAGGAGTGTTGTCGTGGGGTCTGGAGAAATAATGGTACCATTGTTGGATGTAAGTGTGAAATGAAGAGGAGGAGACAAGTGAGAGGGTGTAAAGAGCAATAGTTTGGTTTTTTGGGGTTGAGAAGAAGAGGAGAACCATTGTTCTATAGTGGTGAAGGATTTTTGTGTGAGAGAATGAAGTTCAGTTTGGGATGAAGCAGAACAAATGATTGTAGAGTCATCAGCATATTGAATGCAGGTAGAGAGGGGAATAGAGAGATGAAGGTCATTTATAAAAATGGAAAACAATAGTGGACCTAAAATGGAGCCCCGTGGGACACCTAGAGAGGTGGGAAGGAGGTCTGAAAGATGGTTTTGCCAGAGAACTGCTTGTTTTTGGTTTTCCAGGTAGGATGTAAACCAGTTCATAGCAGGATTATCAAGAGATAGCGACTTTAGTAGGTGGAGGAGAAGTTAATGGTTGACCATGTCGAAGGCTTTAGATAGGTCTACAAAGAATGCTGAGGAAAGAATATTATTGTTGCAATTTTTGTTGATGCAGTTGGTAAAGGATAGCAAGGCTGTGGTGGTACTGTGGAATGGCCGGAAACCATGTTGACAGTTAGCTAAGAGATTATAGCGGAGTAGGTGGGTTATTAATTGTTTTGTGAATACATTTCTCCATTATTTTAGCAAGTGGAGACAGTAGAGCTATGGGACGAAAGTTATAGTACTCAGTGGAGTCACCAGCTTTGTGAAGAGGAATAATATGTGAGATTTTCCAAATGGATGGGATAGTGCCTTCTTTTATAGTTCTATTGATCAATATGGAGATTGGGTAGGCAATGGCTAAGGCACCTAGTTGGAGGTATTCTGCTGGTAATTTATCAGCTGAGGGGGTAGTAAGTTTTAATTTTTGAAGTAAGGAAGAGATATAGGAGGTGGGTATAGGTTCAAGGTGAAAAGGGGGAGGAGTGGAGTTTGTACTGGGCAAATTGGAGGCATCGGGGTTTTGTTGATTTGCTAGATTTAGTATAGCAGAAGTAAAAAAAGTATTAAAAGCATTTGCTATTTGTGTTGGACAGTCAGGGTTGGAGCCTAGTGGATTAGGTGTGACTACTTTACCTGGGGATAGAAGCCAATTTATAGTAGACCAGAACTTTTGTGGTTGCTGAAGGGATGATTTTTGAAGTTGGATATAAACGTTCTTTTTATCTTGTAGGACAGCTTTTTTTGTTATGTTTCTTTGTTGCCTAAAAGTTTGGTGATCAATTTTGTCTTTTGTGGTACACCATTTAGCCCAAGATTTGTTCCTGCTAAGGATTAGATTCTTAGTCTGATTTGAGAGCCATGGTGCCGGTTTATTTTTCATTCTTATGGAACGCATTGGGGCATGATGGTCTAGGATTGCTAAGAAAGTGGTATTGAAGTAAGTTACTGCTTCATTTATTGGGAGGGACTTAAGTGGTGACCAGTTGCATGGTTTAAGTTCGGTTATGAACAGTTCGTGGTCAAAATGTTTTTTGCTACGGACAGTTCTGACTGAAGTAGAGATATTTAAACTTGTTTTATGTCTGATTATATATATTAGGGAGTTATCACTAAGGTCATCTGGGAGGGTTCCTGTTGTATAGTTTTGCTGTGGACAATTTGTTAGTATCCAATCCAGGATGCTTTCTTTATTATTAAGTTTATTTGTTCTAGTTGGAGAGTTTATAGCTTGTGAGAAGCCATACAGGTTGATCAGAGTGGATGGATTGGTATTGTTACATAAATTCCAGTCAATATTAAAGTCTCCTAGTAGCATTGTTTCTTGAGGGAGATTTGAAGAAAGCCAGTTTAGTAAGTCTTCTAGTATTGTATGATTTTTACCTAGTGGAAGATAGGTGCAGATGATGTTAACTGTTTTTGGGGGTTAAGCTGCAGTTTAGAAATAATTATTTCTATGTTGTTTTCTGAGGGTAGTTTATGATTTATTTTGCTGATTTGTAGTCCTGCTTTATAGAGAATTGCTACCCCTCCACTTTTTTTATTTATGCGGTCTTGTCGAAAGATATTATAGCCTGGGGGGATAATTTCAATATCTTTTATTGCGGGTTTGAGCCATGTTTCAGTTAAGCAGAGGATGTCGAACTGCTGAACGTCCAGGAGAGCATGAATTTGTGGTATTTTGTTGCATATACTACGTATGTTTAGATGGACTATTAAGAGTGATTTAGAGGATTTGGTTGATGGTAAAGGGATTGTATTATATTGGTTATCATTAGTGGGGGATGCGTGAGTCTTTGGGCCTGGGTTGGGATGAATGTCTCCATCTATTAAGGAGTGGAGTAATGTAAAGTTGAAGTATTGGGGAGGTTTACAGTAGTAGTCAAATAACTTTCTATGGTTAAGAATTGAGTATTTAATATGAATTAGTCGATGATATTTAGCTTGAAAGTAACTGGGCTTGTAGATGGCATTGAGAAGGCTTGTGGATAAAGCTGGAAAAGGCATTGCAGTTTGTTTGGAAGGGATGATAAGAGTAGAGAAAAGGGGTTGTTCATAGGAGGTTAAGAAGTAAGTAGTGGTAAGAGTAGTCAGGAGTGAGAGTACTAGTAAATACTGGAGTTGGTAAGGCATGGTAGAGGAATGAATAGTGGGTATTAGAGGAGAAGGAGAAGAGTAGGGGTTTAACTTTTGGGAGAATAGGCTGGTGGTAGTGGGAGGAGATTTATACTTGAGGGGAGTGGAGATATAGGGTGTGGCTGGAAGTGAGTCTATGATTGGTTTTAGGTAAATGGGGTGTGATTATGAGGGTATAAGTGTAGAGACACTGGGGGCAGGTGGGAATTGGGGGCAGGGTAGGGGAGGGAGGAGCCCCGAAGGGAAACGGAGCGAAAAACACAAGAGAGTGGATTACGATGGAAAACAATCTATGGAATGGAAGAAAAAGCAGGTAAGTCAGAGAATGAGAAAAAGTGTATATGGTGAAGTCGGCTGATCTGTAGAGATATATTAAGTTGGTGTACTAGAGTGTGGTATAGCAAGGTGAGGGAGGGGCGGGTGAAAAAACAGAAGCAGGTCCAGGAAAGTGACTCTATTTAAAAGACTACTGAGTAAGGTAAAGGGAGGTAAGAAAAAAAGTCTATGAGGAAAAATATAGAGAAGTGGTGAGGCACCACCTTGTGGCCAGTTATAAAACTGCAATGACTGGTACTTAAGCAAGGGGCTAAAAACGGTAGGGAGAGAGGAACGGTAGGGAGAGAGGAAAGATGCTATATAACAGCAATATGAATTGTTGAGCAGGATATTAATAGAGATTCAGCAGTAGTAAGAATGAGGGGATTGGGGGTTATTGGCTGCTGGCTATTCTGGAGGGAAGCTTAACTAAGATACGAGAGTCTTTGTAGTCAGAACAAACATACAGAAACAGGACATACTTTAACTCTCTTAATGAGTAGATTTCTCAGGGAGCTGAAGGGTATGGTCTTAGTTGGTGAATTTCCTTTGCTTCCAGGAGGGTAGTAGGTATGATATCGGTGCTTGAATATACCAATTGACCAAGCTAGTATAGGGTAGGAAGAGAGAGAGATAGTAAGGCTAACAGTGCAAATATTAGAAAGCAAATTTAATTATAATACATGCATGTAAAAGTATTTGCTAACAACAGCTACTTAGTATCCATGTTAAAAATCATCTAAACAATGAAATAAAAAAAAACTCAGATAGATCAGTGAGTCTAACAACTGTTCCTACTGGATACATAAAGGTACAGTATAAGGGTAGAGACAACAGCTTACCTTGTTTTATTAGATGAGACTATCACATAAAGCCATTGTTAAACTGTACAGTACTAACTTAAAATCAATATGATATAGGTTCTATATCAGCGATGTATTGGTTAAAAATCGGGTTGTAGCCTAAAAATGGCTAATCGGTAAACACCGACCTGTCTTCTATGTTAAGGAGAGATTGAGACAGGCAGCGTATATTCCGTATAGGTAAAATCAGAAGCACTAACCACCAACTGCAAAGGGAGTGGAGAACTATCTTAGCCTCTGCAGAAAGTAAGTTAGAACTGCTAGTTACCCATTAGGTAAGGAACCAGGGGTGGTGCAATTATAGATAATATTATCTTGCTTCTAGTGTAGTGAAATAAGCCTCGGCCAGACGCTAAGTAAATAAGGAATAATACGGCAGCATGCTTTCAGCTGAGTGTATAAGAGCTATGCACATTAAGCGTACGACTAAAGGCAATGCGACCCTGGTTAGCGTGAGGTTAAAAGATTCCTAGTGGCTCTAACTGGGTAAAGGTGTTAGCAACAAGGATTCACAGCTAAATAAACTAGCGTTACACAGTATACAGTTTAGATTTCCGATAGGACTCTGCATATTAAACAAACAGACCTTTTCAATGGCACTCTATGACGCACACAATTTATAAGCCCACGTGTAGATGCTAGGCAGGTCCGAGTGATTATCGGCACAAGTTCCCTTTCATCAGAGCGAAAAATCATGCACTAGGTACATAGAAAGCTGCACTTAGATCATTGATTTTGAAATGCAGATATTCACAAACAGTGAAGCAGTTGCAAACAAAAAGCTAACTCTCAGTAAAAGTCAATCTTTCAAAAAAAACAGTTCACACAGTTTAAGTTAGAGAGCTTAAATTTAAGTTAGGATATGTCCATGTTAATAGGTAGACAGCAAACAATAATTATAGTAAACGTAAAAATGCTTACTCTCAGCCTAGGTCAAGCCTCCGAGTCAATACGCACAGCAGCCAAATAGAGAGCGGGGTTTTGTGGTTGTCAATTATGTCCTCAAAGGAAGAGGTCCAGCTTTCAGATATTTCCATTCTTTTGGTAAAGTTATTTAATGTATCATTGGTTGTTTGCAGCAATGATACAATGTTGTTAACCACAGATTGTATTGGTTATAAGGTGGTTTTAAGATCATCTAAAACAAATGATTGCTTCAGTTTATTTTTGGATTGAAGGAGTTTTTTTCCTCCTTACTATTCCCCTTGTGTTATTTGTTTGTAGTTCACTTTAGTGGAGATGTCAAGGCTGAGAATTTTATTTTAGAAGTAGTCATATCAATGGGATAATTTTCAGCAAGCATTTTTCCCTTTAAAAAGCAGCTTTAATGAAGAGTTACAAAAAGTTAAATAAGTATGGTCAGCTGTTAAATCAATCAAGTAATGAGCAGATTGATTGCTGTTGTCAGGGTCTGTGTCAAATAGGCTTTGAGTTTATATGACTGTTATTTATTTATTTATTAAATTACAAATGATCACTGAACAAAAACTGTCTACTTCCAAGTTTCTTGGCAACTGGGTAAGCCAGTAGTTCCAAATACCATGGGATTCAATGAGCTGTTTTAAAGGTTTATCATCAACAAACAGATTTTATTTCTTGGTGATCTTGTCTGTAGTCAAACTTTTATTCTGATAAGATTATCCACAGCTGATTTTGCTTGTTCTCCTTAAGAGTCTGCATCCAAAATCACAATCTCTTTTTATTTCTTGAGCTTCTTCCCTGCATCAGCATCATCCCTTTCCACTCTGAATTATAGTTGTATACCTGTGCTATGTATAAGTGCCTTAACTGTGTTGCTCTAAAATACCCCCACTAATTAGGTAATCCTAGTCCACCTTGTTCTACTGGTAGAATCAGCTTATCCCACTTGATCCTTGTTGTCTTCCCTTCCCAGATAACATCCTTCAACTCTTTTTTAATTGCTATCCATAATTTATCCTCCAGTTGATACAAGTATGCCTGACCTGTGTATAAGACTAAAGGGACTAAAAACATTTTAATGGCTTGTATCTTAGTATTCATATCCATATAACAAAATTTCCACTTTCTCAATTTTTCTATTATCTTCTGTTTAGTCTCTTCCCACATATCCTTAGCTGCCACCACAGAGTCATTTCTAATCCATACTCCTAAATACTTCATTTTATCATGTCCCCATAAATATGGATATTGTTGGACCAATTCATGTGTGGGTAGATAATTTACCACTACTGCCTTTGTTTTAGCTTCATTAATTTGTATCCCAAGAAGATTTAAAACTGTTGTAAAATGTTCCAAAAAAGTGTAATGTCCCTTTACGGCTTTGTCAGGTATAAACTAATATCATCTGCAAATAGAGACAGCTTTTCCTGACTACTATACTAATTATATCCTTGAATTTCTATGTCCCTTATTTTCTTTGCCAGTGATTCTAAATATAATGCAAAAAACAAAAGAAAGCGGACAACCCTGCCTGGTTCCTCTACTCAAGCAGAAATTATCAGTGAGGACCCCACCCACTTTAATTTGCACCTCTAATCCCTCATATATTCTTCTAATCAACCTTTTAATTGTATCAGGGAAAGCAAATGCTTCCATTTACCTGCTCATAACGTCCCTGACTACTCTGTCAAATGCTTTCTCTGCATCAAGACCCACAAATAAAAGTTGTACTTTCTTACATTCTACTTCCATCTGGATCATCAATGTTCTGTTAATATTGCCAAATGTTTGCTTCCCTTCCACAAAACCACACTGATCCATATCTATCAATTTTGGTATGACTTTTGCCGTTCATTTAGCCATTATAGACATAAACACTTTATAATCATGGTTTAGTTTTGAAATGTGCCTGTATGAAGCTGGATCCAATGGATCTTTACCCTCTTTAGGTATTAACATTATCACCACCTTCTTTTGCCGATAGGGTTGACTGTGGTCAGGGATACAAATAACAGGCAAGAGGGGGCTGGAATTTATTTGAGAAAACTGGCAAAGGAACCGATGTATTGGGAGCAAATACCTAGAACGGGAAAGGGAATAGAATGGGAGGAGGCCAAAAATGTATTTTAACTGCAGGTTAGAGATTGCCTTCCCTATCAAGGATTGATATCAGAGCACTAATAAAGTTTTTAATAGAATCTAGAACAGAAGCTGCCATTAAAAAGGAATAATTAGTAAAGCATATAAAATACTGTGTGATAATGATAAGAATGAATCAGAGGAGCTTAGAAAGAATTGGGAAGAGAGACTGGATAAGCATTTCACAAAGAGACAATAGGGCATATATGTATATCTCAAAATATGCATCAAAGTGTATAAGATTTAAGATATTTGCCTGGAGATGTTTACATAGGTATTTTTATACCCCAAGTAGACTCAAAGAATTTTTTTCCTCAGGTGTATAGCAAATGTTGGAGGTGTGATGGACAAGAAAGAGTTAGCTGGGAACATATTTTTTGGAGGTGTGATGAGCTGGCAGGCGTTTGGGATTCCCTGTGGACCACTCTGTTGAAGATGGGTGACCGGATTGGACTGACTGGGGGGATGATTTTTTTTAAACAGCTTTATTGAAAATGTTAATATAATGAACAGATATTTTGAAAAAAAATTGTACAAGTTGAATTTTTTAAATTACAATATTTAAAAAGAAATAAATTAATACAATAACTATAATAGCACGATAAACTATGTACAGTGATGTTCACTATATATCAAATAACAAGATCAATTAATTTAAGTTTGGCAGAAACAAAATGAAAACAAAGAATAAAAGGTTAAAAAAGGAAAGATTACTGCATTAATCATTTATCCAGTTCTTTAACTAATAATTTATGTCCATTTTCCCATTTGTAATATAATTTTGTATTCCTTGTAGATTTAGATTTGATAGTTAACATTTCTAACTTAGATATTTCTAAGAGAAGACCTTTAAACTCATTAAATGAGGGAGCTGATGAGGAATTCCAATTTCTAGTAATTATTTTCCTGGCAATGGATAGTATAGACCAGAGCAAAGAATATTTGTTTCTATTTATACAGTCTGGGACAGGTGTATTGAATAATACAAGTGACTTTGTAAGCATAATATTGTAAAAATTGCATGTAAAAAAAGTGTTAACTTCTTCCCAAAATTTCTTTAATAGTACAGAGTCATAAAATATATGATTCCAATCAGCATTTGTTTCTGCATTACATCTCCAGCAAACAATATCTTGTTTAGTTATCTTACTCATTTTCTGAGGTGTGATGAAAGATCTATGTAAAAATCTCCATGTGAAGATTTTCCATTTAATGGAGGAAGTGGTTTTGCTGGCTGACTGAAAAAAATAACTTTGTCTTTTTCTGAGGGAATAAAACTATTAATTACTGAAAATGAATTCCAATAGTTATCTGAATATACATCTAGATCTTGCTTAATTGCTTTATAAATATATGATATACTATTTTTAACTGGTAAATTATTATAAGTGTATAAAATCAAATATTGAATAAGTTTGGGTATTGAATTTTTAGCATTTGAGGGGATTCAAATTAACTTATCTAGAATATATTTTCTTAACTCTTGCAAATCTGACCAAAGTAGAGTGTTAAGGTTATGTTCATCTATAAGAGCAGTAATATATTTTGCCTCATTTTTATTTAACATTTGATGCCAAAGCATTAATTGTTTTTTGTTTAGATAACATTTTAGAATGATCTGCAGATAGAATTGTGCCCTGTGTATAGACAATAGGGAAGATGAGGAACAGACAGTTTTGAAAGATTCTAAACCTAAATATATAGTTTTAAAGGCCCTTAGAATTAAAAATTACATAAGTAGATGTAAGCATTTGAATGGAATGATTGGAAAAATATTCTCTCAAATTCCATATAAATGAATTATTCATTAACTGTGGTAGATGTTTGTTATCTTTTTATTTTTGGTATTTTGGGATAAATTTAACATAATTTCTTTCCATTTTTCAAAATACTCTCCATCTATAAGATAAGCAATTGTTTTAATAACTGACAAAATTTAATAAAGTTCTAGATTTGGTAAAGATATACCTCCATTTTCCTAGCTATACATATGATAGGACAGTGCAATTCCAGGCTTTATCGGATGCCATAAAAAGTTCTTAACCAGTGTGGTAAATTCTTTAATAAAAGAGCCTGTGGGGGAATAGAAATAGATTGTATTATGTATAAGAACTTTGGAAGCAAGATCATCTTTATAATGGAAAGTTTTTCATCCATTGTAAATAAAATATTGTTCTACTTATTAATTAGAGTTTCTATTATTGTTATACTTTTACTATAATTTAGGTGTAAGATATCTTTGATATTGGTTGCTATAATTATATCTAAATATGTTATTTGTTGAGACTGAGGTATATATTTTTTATATTGGTCATGTATATTATAATTTTTGGAACCAATTAGAAGAATCTGTGTTTTAGAGTTATTAAAATTAAGACCAGAACTTTTTTGAAATATACCCATATTTTTCAACAATTCTTGTAAGGTAGGGTTAGTACCACCAAGAGTAATTAATACATCATCAGCAAACATTTGGATTTTTGATGTTTCCTTAAAATGTAACCTATATCCTTGTATATTATTGTTATCCCTTATTAGGTTAACCCAAGGTTCCATAATTAATGTGAATACATGTGGAGATAGAGAGCACCCTTCTCCGGTTCCTTTTACAATGGGTATGTTCTGGGATATACTTGAACCTATTTTTATGTAAGCTTGACTTTCATTATATAATTGAGTTATAAGGTTAATAAAACTATTAGAAAAGTTTACGTCCTTCAGTAAGATAAAAGGATAGTTCCAATTAACTGAGTCAAAGGCACAGTTAATATCTAAACTAACAAGAGTCAAATTATCATTTACGGATTTTACTGATTCAATTAAAGTTATTGTTCTTTTGATGTTATCATAAGAAGTTCTATTAATTATAAAACCTGTTTGATCCATATCTACCAGGGATGGTAACAAATGTTTAAGTCTATCAGCATAAATAGACATGAACATTTTATAGTCTGTGTTTAATAACAAAATGGGCCTATATGAAGCACATTTTACAGGATTTTTATCAGACTTTAGTATGGGGGAAATAAATGTGTACTTCCAAAAGGGAGGTATAATGTTGTGATTTTGAGCTATATTAAATACTGTATGTAGTAGAGTTAACACTTCAGCAGGCAAAACCTTATAGATTTCAGAAATGATTCCATCGTTACCAGGAGCTTTATTTTGCTTAAGTTAGGTTATTTGATCTTTTACTTCTTTAAAAGATATTTATCTATTAATTTTATTTGTGCTTCAGATAGTCTGTTTTTATATTATTATGTATAAAAGATTGAATATCTTTTGTACTATTAATGCTATCATTGGGTTGGTTTAATTTAAAAAAAAATCTCTAAATTCACTTAATATATTTGATAAATCAGATACCATTTTTTTGTTGGAGAATAGATTTCTTTAATATGGTGAAGTTTATTTAATCTTTCAGTCTTGTTAGCTAGTATACTCATGGATCTAGGATTTATAGAAAAGTTATAAGTTTATATGTTTCAAGATTTATCATGGCTTTATGGTTTAAAATTATTTCCATATATTTATTGTTTAAAATATTTATTTCCTTCATTCTATCTTTCTTATCTGGATTCTTTGAAACATCAAGCCTTAAAGCATCTATTTTTGTATACCTTAAAGGTCTTTATCCCATGAAATTATTTTCTTTTTTATACCAATCAATAATTTTACCATATTGGCAAGCTTTTAGAGCATCCCAAATGTATACTTCAGAAGTTCCCTGTGTACTATTAAGTTCAATAAAATTTTGTACTTCTGCAGTGAAGAAATCAATAAAATCTTTCAGTGTAATTATGTAGGCTGGTATCCTTTTAATTTGAACATTAAATGTGGAGTTTATTATAAAATCAAATGGAATGGAGTTATGGTCCAAAAGGGGAGAAGAAATCACTTTTGAGTTTGATAAGAAATCAATTAAGTTATTGGAAATTAATACCCTATCGGTTCTTGAATATGAATTATGTCTATGTGAGTAAAATGTGTAGAAAAGTGATTTAGCATCAGTAACGTTATTAATAACTTTCATCATATATGAATTTGAAAATTCATTAAATAATTTAGCTATAGTTGGAATTTTCCTTTTACCATTGGTACTAGAGTCTTTTATGTCAGAAATACAATTAAAATCCTGAGCAAGAATAATACTACCCTTGAGAAAACTGAGCTATATGTTCTATATGTTGTTTCACTGTTGTAGGTCCAATGCCAGGAATCCAATACATATTTATTAATGTCAAAATGTTCTTATTAAATTCTATAACTGAAGATAACATCCCCTTGTTGTCTTTGTAGGTATCAATTATTTTAGGCATAGGTAATATATTTTTCTGTAGTATGGCCACTCCCCCTTTTTTGTAAATTCTGAGCTAATCAAAAGATTGTAAGATTTGGATTCCAATTTTGTGACATCTTCAGTTAGTAAATGAGTTTCTTGGAGAAATATTAAGTGAGAATTATGCAATTTAAGATATTTGTTCAAAGATCTTCTCTTATTAGAATTATTTAATCCATTGATATTTAATGATATACACTTTAATGATGTCATGAAACATTAATGTTCTGAATATCTGTTGTTGAATAACTCTCCTTTTTCCCCATGTTTTATAAGTGAATAGAAATTGACTATTAGAATACAATTATAATTTACACATAAAACATATAAAACTTTTATCCAATGAAATATGTTTATATCAAATTCAATTTTGTAAGACTTGGTGAACAGCATAATAACTATTAAAAGAAATGTATAACATTTACTAATAACATAGACTCTTTCAACCACCCGGAGTTAAAAACTCCTAATTTGAGTGACATCTGTCACCCAAATTGACCATCAGGCTAGCAACAACACTCATATCCTCCCTGTCTAAATATATATGTTGTTGCATAATTTAAAAAACACTCATTAGAACTGTAGGTACCAATTCAAGAAACAAATTAAAGTAAATCAAATGTAACTGTTTCATTTTCACTTTTGGCAAATGAATTCAACATATCATAAATACCAGTTATGTATTATATAATACTACAAAAGTCATAACTAATTTATATGTAATGAACTGCTATGATAATCAATAACTAGACTAATCCTCTGTTTCTTTATGTATTGTGCCAATATCTAATAACACTATTTCCCCATCTCACGGTATCTGAAAACCAAAGCATAGAAAAATATTACAATTTAATTTCCCAATGTAGTATGAGATACCAATAAAAGTGCTCAGTATTTTTTAAGAAGGAATGTATTCCCTTTCTTTCCTTTAAGACCTTTAGTAATCTGGGAGAACTTCTAGATTTATCAGAATATATGAAAATACTAGTTTATATGGTAAACATCTGCATCGGGGACTATACTGTATGCAGCAAGCTATATTCATATAGAATATATTATGTTTCAATCATTATTTGGTAATAATTTAACTGGTTACAATATCATTAGACTAGACTGCACAGCCAAAAAGGGAGGAGGGGTAGCAATCATCTATATAGGAGAGCTACAAGTTAGCACTGTTAATCTTAGCCCACCTGTAGACAATAGTGCTGAAATACTTATCTCTAAATTTCAGGTCAACTCATGTAAAGCCATAAATATTATCTGTATATATCTTCCTCCAGGAAATAACATTAATACCCTTGAAAATATCCTTAACTGGCTTTCTATTAATCTACCACAAGAAACCATAGTCCTAGGATACTTTAATATTGACTGGAAGTCCTGTAGTAATACACACCCCTCCACCCATATTAACCTATATGGCTTCTCACAAACTATTAACTTCCCTACCAGAACTAATAGACCCAACAACAAAGAAAGTGCCTTGGACTGGACACTTACTAATAGTTCCCATCAAACTTACAAAGTAGGAATCCTCCCAGATGACCTAAGTGACCACTCACTAACTTATATTATCAGACATAAAACCAACCTAACTTACCCTAACACTTTCAGAACAGTACGCACCGAAAAGCAATTTAACCCCAAACTTTTCCAGACAGAACTCAAACAATGTAATTGGTCACTACTAAAATCTCTCCCACTCAATGAAGCAGTAGAATACTTCAATTCCACATTCTTAGCCACCATGGACCACCACGCCCCAACACGCTCTTTTAGAAATAAAGCTAAACCAGCCCCTTGGCTCTCAAATACCACTAGGCAAAAAATCCTTCTCAGAAACAAATCCTGGGCAAAATGGCGTACTACTAAGAATCCTACAGATCACCAAACCTTTAGGCAACTTAGAAATAATACAAAAAAAGCCATCCTGTTAGACAAAAATATTTTTTACCTCCAATTACAGCAAACCTACCACAAGGAACCACAAAAGTTTTGTACTAGCATTAACAAACTTCTGTATCCAGGTCAATCTATCACTCCCAACCCACTAGGCTCTAACCCCAAGAATCCCACGCATACTGCTAATGCCTTCAATTCTTTCTTCACAGATGCCATCCAAACTCTTGCTAGCCATCTATCTCCTGATACCTCAAATCTGCCTACTTCTACTACAAACCCATCTCCATCATTTCATTTACAACTAGTGTCTACTTCCTTTATTTGCTCCCTTCTCCAAAAATTAAAACCTACCACCCCCTCAGCTGACCAACTCCCAGCAGAATTCCTGCAAAAAGGAGCTAACGCCATCGCCTATCCCTTTTCCATTCTGATCAACAGATCCATAAGTGAAGGAACTATCCCATCTATCTGGAAAATTTCTCATATCATCCTACTAAATAAAGGTGGGAACTCCAATGACTTCTCTAACTTTTGTCCTATAGCACTGCTATCTCCTCTTGCAAAAATAATGGAGAAGTGTATCCATAAGCAACTACTTAACCACCTTCTCTATAACAACTTACTTGCCAACTGTCAACATGGATTTAGACCTTTCCGCAGTACCACCACTGCCCTGCTATCCTTCACAGACTGCATTAACAAAAAATGTAACAAAAATATTCTTTCCTTTGCAATCTTCATTGATTTATCTAAAGCTTTTAATATGGTTAATCACCAACTCCTTTTACATATACAGAAATCCCTTTCACTCGATCCTCTAGCCATAAATTGGTTCAAATCTTACCTAGAAAACAGACAGCAGGCTGTACTCTGGCAAAATAAACTATCTAATCACCTTCCCATTTCCCTTGGTGTTCCTCAAGGCTCCATATTAGGCCCACTCCTATTTCCCATTTATATTAATGACCTTCAATCAGCAATTCCACACACCACCTGTATTCAATATGGAGATGACTCTACTATAATCCGTTCAGCCACTTCTTAAACTGAACTACAGTTTCTTACCCAAAAAGCATTCAATACTGTAGAACAATGGTTCTCAAACTGCTGCCTCCTCCTAAATCCCCAAAAAACTAAACTGTTACTCTTCACACCAACCCGAAAGTCCACCCGTATACAATTCACACTCGCATCTAATAATGGTACTCTTATTTCTCCCGACCTAACCACTAAACTCTTAGGAATAACAATAGATAACAACCTCAACTTTGATACTCATATAAACAGTACAATAAAATCAGTCAACAAAAAACTGGGATCCCTCTATAGAATCAAACCCTTTCTTACACCAGTAGCTAGGACCGCTATAGCCAGAACTCACTTAATCTCCACTCTGTTCTATGCTTCACCTATATACACTAATCTTTCCAAAAACAACCTCAACAAACTGGCAACATCGTATAATAATATTGCTAGATTTGCTACAAGCTCTCCTTTCAGAACTCATCACTATCTTAATCGAAAACAACTAGATTGGCTAGAGTTTCTAAACCAGCTTCAATTTCACCAGCTTGCTATAGCCCACAAGACCCTGTATCAACCCACCAACACTCCAATACTCACTAGCCTCATTACCCCTTACAACAATCTCAAGAACTTACACTCCTCAAACAAACTGCTGCTCAATACTTGCAGATCCAACAACTCAGCAGGTGACTCCCTGTTCTCTAATACTGTTGGAAAGCTATGGAGTCTACTACCCACTTAACTCATAACTCTGACTTCTCTTTCACTTTTTAAAAAGAATCTAAAACTATTTCTCAATACACACTGGTTATGCTCCTGTACTAACCCTGACTAACTTTCTTCCTTCACACTAATAATCACTCTACATCTTTATAGTCTTATCCTTAAAGAATCAATATACCATGTTATTGCAAATCAAATTTATGTATATATGTATATAGTACCCTCTCTTGTACATTTCCCTTTGCTGCTTACTGTTCATGTTATGCTCAATATGAGTATTGTATGTTGTAATTTTTAATAACATTTTTTTTTATTTAACAATAGCTTTTTTTTTTTAAGTTTGGTCTGCTGCTACTTTCTATATTGTATTTTGTATGTGTCTTGGAGCTTTTCTCTCCGGACCTCAAATGAAAATGGACATGTATCCAGTTAGACTAGCCCGGTCAACAAATATAAAACAAAATAAATAAATAAATTTGTTTATTTTCTAGCTGTACTAGAATTGTTCTTATTTCTGACTTTTATGTCTTGTAAAATAATATTAACTTCTGCTTAAGTCTCATGTAAAGATTTATATATATTTATTTTTTCTTTTTTGTTTTATAAATACTTTAATTATGTTGTTATATATGCCATATGTTTGTTGTGTCAATCAAAAGAGGCTTAACTTAAATAAAATAGAATTATAAATACAAGTGTAGAAACATAGGGGTAT
Organism: Protopterus annectens; assembly: GCF_019279795.1. Classification (NCBI taxonomy): domain Eukaryota; kingdom Metazoa; phylum Chordata; order Ceratodontiformes; family Protopteridae; genus Protopterus; species Protopterus annectens. The sequence continues at coordinate 1,882,258,814 of NC_056737.1, read as the reverse complement.
AAATGTATTAAAAGTGTTGCGTTTATAAACACTATTAAATGCTTTTAATATGACAGTTATATTATGCAGGTTACTTAGCTGCAGTTCTTTCATTTGACCTGTAGATGGCATCAGATACCATCTATTCAAGCTATTATCCAGCTCTGCAAAGGTTCTCAGCACAAAGTTCAGTCTGTAAAAAGCTCCATGGAAACAACACTTTTTTCTTGTTTTCTGTTCAGGCACAGTATGAACAGGTACCAGAATTGTTCAGCAGTTTGGATGCACGAGATTAAGGAGGGAAAACTTTTGCAGCTATTTTCTTCTTTTTTTATTTTTTTAAAGCCATAGACTATCTTGTGGCAAGACCAGGAAACACAAAACCAGACAAAACAAAAAGGCAATAGGAGGAAGAAAGCCAATGCAAAATAACGCAAAGCTGAGAAACTCTATCTCTCATACCTGGCAAACCACTAGACCACCACAAACACATTAATCCACACTAAACCCTCCATTTTAGTAATACTGCTATGTATGCTATATGCTTTTTATACCAATTAATATAACATTTACATAAATATAATAAGATTATGAAGACAAGTGTATAAAATGTAAGGATTCAAATGTGTCAAAAGTGCTTTGTTTATGAACATTCATAAATGTTTAGATATAGCATACATATATAGGTTATTTAGGTGCAGTTTTTCAATTGGGCTGTAGACAGCATTAGACACCATCTATTCTAGCTATTATTCAGCTTTTGCAAAGCTTGTCAGTACAGGGTTCAGTCTATAAATGTTTTCATGGAAACTACACTTTTTTCTTACTCTCCATTGTTGCAGCTGCAATGCAAGGACAAACCAGAGTTATTTAACAGATAATATGCACAAAGTTGAAGAGGGAAAACATTTACAACTTTTCACTGAGAACGCTATTGATTACCTTGTGAGAAAAGTGGGAAAAATAAAAATGAGCAATAAGAAAGACATAAGGGAGGAGGAGAAGCAATACAAAATGTTAAAAAAAGAAACAAACTCCATCTCCCAAACCCAGCAAACCACTAGGCCACCATGAACATATCAATCCATAGAAAATCCTCCATTCCTTCACAACCAACAACAAAGAGGGAAACAGAGAGAAAAATAAAAGAAATAAATTAAAACCTCTTCATAAATATTTACATCTTTAAAGACAAATATCAAATGGATTACTTCAAAATATATCAGGTCACTGAAAGGGAGAAAACATGAACTTTTCATATGTCTATTACCACAAATAGCACCACATGCCAGCAGCAGAACAAGGGATGGGAAACATAATTATTAAAGCAGAATTATGGCAACAATATCAATGAAGAGTCTCTCTTCACAGAGAGACAAGGAAATAAAACAGCAAACAGTTAAAAATAAATGAAATAGATTCTATTGAAACAAAGACTTTAATTTTCTCATCTATAAGTCTCCCTATCTACTATAGTTCCCAAAATATCATAAATTTCAGTCCCAAACATACGGAGCATTTATTATAACAAACAACAACCACTATTTAAGGATAATAAATAAATGAATAAATAAATAGCTTTTACTTGCTATAGAAATTGAACAAGAATAAACTAGACTTAATGATAACAGGCTGTAAAATACCATTAAAACAACTATGTAGCATAAAAAGACATTTAAACAACAGAGACTCACCTGTTGAACCATTTCCACTTCCCCAACTTCTGGGTTAGTTTTAAATACTTGTGTAAATAAAAGCCACAGTAAAATAGCTTAATTGGTCACTTATTCTTGAGTTTCTTTTTATGTTCAGAGACCTTCCAGGAACTATCAGCATTTCTTTTAAGGCTGGCATTTGCCCATTCCATGTCCTCTATTTTATCAAGCCGTTTTCTTGTTTTGACAAAGGTAATGGCAGAGTCTATGTCATTAAATATGTTTGGACCATCTTGAAGAGATATTTTTAATCTCTCAGGAAATAATAAGTGAGTCTTTATTTGGGCTTTCTTTAGTTCTTTTAGAATTGGCAAAAAAAAAGTTTTCTTTTGGCAATTACAGAAGATGAGTAAGCATTGTCAAAGTGTATGTCATTTTCTTTATAACTGATAGGAGATATAACCCAAGCAGTCCTTAACACTATCTCCTTGTCATGAGAAGATAAAAACTTCACTATAACAGATTTAGTAGAATGGGATTTACCTTTTTTGCAATAGCCAAGGACCTGTGTGCTCTTTCTATCCCATATGAGAGAGCTTCAGGAAACTGTAGTACCTCAGGGAGCCAAGATGTTAAGAATTTTTCCAGATTACCTTCTTTTACATTATCAGGCAGACCAAAAAGTCTGATATTATTTCTTCTTGGTCTATTCTCTAGATCATCAATTTTTTTTTGTAAAAGAGTATTATGTTTTAAAAGAAAGTCTATTGTGCTCACCTTCTTGAATTCTAGTGTCCATATAATTTAGTGAAGTATCTATACCAGTAATCTGTCTCTTTTGCTGCTTAAGGTCTTCATGTAATGTTTCCATTTGTTGGGAATATTTTTCTTTGAAGTTGTCCAGTTTCACATCCATTCTATCAATCTTTGCTGTCAGTTCTTGAATGCTAGTTAATAATGACTGAAGTTCTTTTCTTAATAGTTGTTTCTTGAAGTGTAGATTTTGAATAGCTCATTCTGTAGTCTGAAGTCCAAATATTTTCTCTAGTACTTTTTGACAGGAAAAAATAAAAAAAATGCCAAAAATGTTACATACTATCCTAAAGAATGATTAATAGATTCCAAATATGTAAAAAAAAACAAAATTAGGATAGATATACTCATAAAATCCTGTCATAAATATTCTGTAAAGACAGAGCAGAGAGAAAGTGCTGTTACTCAGTGCTCATCTTGGCCAGGCACCCCCGTAGATGACGTTTTTTGAGCTATGCTACAGAATCGGAATTTCCTAGACATAGTAAAGACTTGCTGAGTCTAATTATGGTGGCTGCCAAAAAAAAACAATCACTAGAAAATGGAAATCAAAGTCTTGACCAACTTTACTAGAAGTAGTGAATATAGTAACATAGATAAAACTTCTGGAATTGGGATCTTTAGAAATGGGAAGGAACAAACTACATAGAAAAAAAATGGGAATTGTGAAAACAGTATGTGCAGAGCAGGAATGAGGTATAAGAGGCAGGATTTGAATGAACAATATAATGCTTGACTGACAATTAAGTGATTTATAATGTTTATAACTACAGTTGCTTCAGTGGTGTCTGTGATGTAAACTGCAACTAAAGTGATATCATTTTGTATGTTTTTCATTTCTATAAAAGTAAGATTGCCTTTGTCATATGTGGAAATTTAATAAGATGTCGGGGAAAAAAAAGATTATCCACAGTTGATTCGAAGTTTCAGGAGATGGATAAATAAGTTGAAGTTACAAGTTGTGTTCGACACACTCCTCACCCCCATCATGGCCATCTTGAATCTCCCATGGGTAGAATTTATTTTGCTTGATCACTTTCAAAAAGATTTTATAGCCAGTCAAAAAATATTTAGTATAATAAAGCAGTTTAATGTTCAGTGCTTAATGTTGGCAAAAGTGAAACATAGACCCTAATTACACAGACCATTTAATAGTTTGTATCTAAATCAAACACCAAAGGCAAGTTGTCATTTTTTTTTAATTTAACATCTCTTACATTGGTTCCAGCTGATAGAATCCAATTAACTACAGTGTTTGGGCAGTCAGGATTATTAATACCAAAATACAAAGATGCACATTTTTGGCATTAAGCATAGTTTCCTTTAATACAGACCATTCATATAGTGTGTCCATAAGCTTTTGTAGTATTCTTTCCTGGGTAATGTTAGCTGCTTCACCTCCAGTTTTGCTTAATCAGTGAATCTGCTAACCTACTTGATCCATACATTCACTTGATCATAATTAAATGACTGTTAATATAGGCTGGGTTTTTCAAGGATGAGTCTGTGTGTGTGTGTGTGTGTGTGTGTGTGTGTGTGTGTGTGTGTGTGTGTGTGTGTGTGTGTGTGTGTGTGTGTGAGTGTGTGTGCGCGGGCATGTGTGTGTGCATGTGTGAGTGTGTGTGTGTGTGTGTTACAGATTCCACAGTTATAATTAAATGAGTATTGATCATGCTTGCCAGGGGCAGTGAATGTTAGAAAACAAGAAATGTCTGTTTGAAAAAATAATCAGCCCAACTTTTATTTTGTAGACATTTGTATGACTTCTTCATATTCAGTGGAGTTGTACTAAATGGTAAATGTTATGTCCTACTGGCTAGTAAAAGGGTTGGAATGCATTATTATTTGGTATTTTGAGAATCAGAATGAATATACATACATATATGTGTATGTATGTGTATATATATATATATATATACACACATATATATATATATATATATATATATATATATATATATATATATATATATATATATATATAGGTTTACAGTCTTACAATCAAAAGGTCGACGTTGACATGTCCGACAGCCACCTCCTCAATCATGGTAGGAGTCAGAATGTCAACGTTCATGTGTACATCCTTTCAGAAGGACGTACACAGGGCAGGGATTCACATCATTGCTGTAAATGGGGGATGTAGAAACTATGGTCGACAGAATTTGTTGGCTTTGTTGCGTCGACTGTATAACCTACTTAATATGTACGAGTCAACGTTATTTGTCGTGGCAATTACCATTCACTTAAGTGTTTTTCGTGCTTTTGATAGTAAACTATATATATATATATATATATATATATATATATATATATATATATATATATATATGTGCATAAACACACATGCACACATCTATATCTATAGCTATATATTTATATATATATATATATATATATATATATATATATATATATATATATATATATATATATATATATATATATATATATATATATATATATATATATATATAGATAGATAGATAGATAGATATACATATCCAAAAACAACACACTGGGTGTACAATATGCCAAGGAATGCACGGAACAAGATAGCTATGATTAACTGCAAAGGATCTAGCCCTTCTGAAAACTAATAATCACGGCAACTTTATTTCGGAACTCAACGTACTATAATATTGCAAGCCTGTTCCTGGAAGTCGATATGCAATAGCTTCATCACATTTATTATAAGCACTGTCACGTGAGAGACCTTCATATATTTTCTCTTATATAAAGGCATACTCAATAATTTTATTGCCATCTACAGTCTAGGTAAATTTTACTCCTATCCTGTTATGGGTGTTTCATGATTTCTTTAAAGGTGCATAGTTCATTACATATCCAGATGACAAGACAGCATTACATCAGATGCAAAAATCATATTTACTCCACCAGTATTGCAGAAAAAATGCTACTCCTGAGACACTTTCAACTGATTATGGCTATGTAGTCAGCCAACTTCAGAATTCATTGCTGTTTTATTTTTTAAGGGTGGAACTGCAACATTGGCTGAACTTGCTCCCTATGTTTTTGAGTATATACATTTTAAAGCTTTGCAAATAACTGTCAAAGGGGTCTGACATATTACCTTTAATATATAAATATCAAATTACATGTTTACAGGACATTTCACTGTCACACTGTGTCAGGTTGCATTGCATATTGTTTCCCCTGAGGATATATACAACTTTTATTCAGTTTGCAGAATGCAAGGCAGGTGTAGAAGATGGGCTCCTATTAGGTCGACAAAAACTCATTTTGTTGAATGCATTTTCGTTGACACATAAAGAGCCAACAGGTAAAACAGTGAAGCGGCTGTTCAGTGAATTCTTTCCCTGGGAAAGAAGTTGCTTGACTGCTTCGTTGCTTTGCCATGTTCTGCACTGTAGTGTGGTCCCTGGTCTGATATAGCTCCTGAGTGTAAATGTGCAAGAGTTACTGACCTTAGGGTTATGGTGTGGGTTAAGGTAAGTGCATATGCATGAAAGTGTTTACTTTTTTGTTTTTTTGCATTAGATGTATGGTTGAGTTAAGAGGATATGTGTTTTAAGCTGTTTACTTTTGTTTTGGGGGGGTAGAATTAGGGTTAAGATAAGTGTGCATGTGTTTGGAACTGTTTATGCAATTGTGCAACAGTTATGGACTTTAGGGTTAGGGTAAGTGCATATGTTTTAAAATGTTTACTTTTTTTCCATTAGAAGTATGGTTGGGTTACGTGCATATGTGTTTTCAGCTGTTTACTGTTTTTTGGGGGGGTACAATTAGGGTTAAGGTATGTGTGTATGTGTTTGAAAGTGTTTACTGTTTTTTTTTTTGGTTGGAACAGCAATTTTTTTTTTCCTAGGAAAGAAATCGCTGTTCTGAAGTGTCGACATTTTCAGCTTTCACTGAAAAACGGTTGCTGAAACATTGTTCTCTGTTTTAAGCATTCAATGTTTCAATATAGACCCGTAGAAAATACCATGTTTTGTCAACATTGTATTAGAAGCAACAGTTGTATATATCTCTTCAGATCAGAAACATTTTCTGTCTCAGTACAATTTTACAGGTATTTCAGTCTCATGATCTTGGATGTTGCATTATATTCTGGACCTTTTTGGGGTGGGTGCATGACTTTTCTTCATGTTAAGGATTTCAGATCAAGTCCAGCCTATGCCTGTATTAAATAGGTATTACATGACAAAAAAAAAACAAAAAAAACTCACATAAGCTGCTTGAGAATAGAGACTTTTTTTTCATTTTCATTAACAGTAAAATGGCTGCCACCGATCCTCTTTGATCTTCCATAAAATATAACCAGTCCAACTTCAGAAGTGAGCTGCAGTTAATACCATAAGATGACTTTAGCATGTTAGATTGTTTGCACTGACAAAGGCATAGTTATAAGTTCCTGAAACTTTTCCTAAGAACTTTTTAAAGAGTGGTTGTTGTATGACTCATTAAGCACTAGTAACAAATGCAGGCATTCATCTGCATTTTGTAGATTCATAGATTGTTACTAGACTAACAATCGGGGGGGGGGTGCTTTTTAAGCCTAGCCAAGATTTCTCAAAAGAATAATGATGTCCTGTATCTGAACAGGACAATGACAGCCAGGCATTTATAAGCTACCTCTGTCTATAAGGGGCGTGGGTGTCATGCCCAGTATAAATTTCTTATTCATCATTCACTGGTCTAGGTTGTGCTTAATCTGGTTATTAGACAAACTCAGCTTCACATGGATGGGCAGTCTGTTCCATAGGTGATGCAGGCTCTGGGACACATATCTGTCTCTCCAGCATATTTTAAGTCATAGACAAAATTCAGGTCCCTAGACCTTGTATTTCTGATTCTCTTTGGCTTACAAATATGTAGGAAATTGATACATGTGGGGTTTGTGAATACCTTGTAAGCCAAGCATAGATCACCCCTCAGCAATCAATAGGAGACTGAATAGAGGGAAAGGGCTTTAAGATGCTCTGCATAAGGCACATTTTTTATACCTTGCATTCTTTTTGTAGGGATCCCTTGAGGTTGCTCTTGTTGCTGCATGTGCGTGGTCAGGTCCATACCAGGGGAGGCATTGTATTCTATGGCTGGTCTGACAGGGATGAATTATAGTAGAATAATGACCTTTTTGGACCTAGATGCCATGCCCTTACTTATAAGTTGTGCAACATAAAAGGATTTCCTCACCACTGTGACCACATGGTGGTCAAAAGTAAGGCTACTGTCTAAATGCATACCCAGATCCCTGACCACTGGGCTGCCTCTTAGGGGGAAAGTATTATCAACATGTTAATTAGCCAGGATGGTTGACTTCCCAAAGGGTACAATTATGCATTTCTTAGCATTGAGTTTGAGATCATGGCTTTGGCACCATTTGTTAGTAAGTGTTAGACTTTGTTGAAGAATGCTAGTGTCTATATGGGAGTCAATGATAATTCCAAGCTTGCAGTCATCTGCAATCTTAGTCAGCCATAAATCTTCAGCATTTGCTTGCATTTCAGAAAAATAGATGCCAAAAAGGAGTGGGCCCAATACAGAGTCCTGGGGTCTCCATTATTGACTGACCTCTTGGTGGAGTAGCCTCAACTATTTTGACCTTCTGAGTCGTATCAGTGAGCCAGTTTGCTATCCAGTGGATGATCAAAAGGTTTATACCTAAATTAGTGAGCTTGGCTGTAATGCCTGAGTGGGGCATTGTATCAAAAGCCTTGATCAGGTTGAGATAAGCTGTGTGTACAGTATTACCTTCATGCAATGCTTTGGTGATCCTCTCAAAAAAGTCCTCCAAATTTAATAAGCATGACCTTCCTTTAACAAAGCGAAACTGAGAAATGTTCCAGTGTTTGCATGTTATCCAAGTCCACATTTATCATGTCCATGATGATTCTTTCCATTGCCTTACATATGAGGCTGGTAAGACTTATGGGCCTGTAGTTACCCAAATCAGTTGTTGGACCCCCTTTGTGCAGGGGAATGACTGTAGCCATCTTCAATTCCTTGGGCACAAAATCTGATTGAAGGCTCCAGTTGAAAAGGGATTTAAGTGGACAAGAGAGGTCATGTTTCATGCCATTAATTAAACATCCTGGAATGATATCTATGCCCATCGATGCAGTGCTTTTGGTCTTGGAAAATGTATTGATGACATTTACCCTATTAATTGTTGGGGATAGTGGTATGCTGTATTTCCTTTGGACTAATAGAGGGGAGAGTTGGGGAGAAATTTGAGCTAAACGTGTTAGCCTAAAGTTTGGGAATGATCTCCGTTTCAGTCTGGGTGATGCCATTTACAGTAAGTTCTGCATATTATTGTGCATTTCCCCTGAGTTTACAGACATAGCTATAAAAAGCTTTGTGGTTACCCTTTGCCTGAAAAAATTATTTTCTTCAAATTTAGCCTTTGAAGTATTAATTAACCCTCTTACCTGCCTGTTTATATTGGTTATGGGGTTTTAGTATGTATGGCTTTGTTTCTCCTACACTTGGCCAAGATTTTTTTTTTTTGCTGTATAACCAATTGATATTCTGATTCCACCAGGATGGCTTGCCATTTGAGTTTGTCTTATTCTAAATACGACTGGGCACAGCTCACGCTATACAGCTATTGATATAGCTGTGCAGAGATTTTGTAAATAGTTCAGCATATGCTATGATATTTAATGGGTTTGGGGTGCTTGGAATTTAGCCAAGGTGTTGCTTAGAAGAGAGACGTTAGCCTTGGAATAGTTCTGAAGGGTTTTTGGTTTCACTGGATCCCTGCATTTAATTCAAGTTATATTGCCTTACGGTCAGATCTGATGAGTGAAGCCATTACTTGGGTGCGCAACATTGGCCCCTCATGTTGTGAGTACAAGATCAAGGATATTTGTACCCCTGGTAGGAGAATGGACTAACTGCTCTAGGATGTTAGTATTAACAAAGTTTAGGAATTGCTGGGCTTATGCATTAGAAGTGGTTTAAGATTCCCAGTCTATAGAGGGTAAGTTGAGATCCCCCATGAATATCATATTGGGTTGAATGGTGAGGGACTCTAGTACATTAAGATAAGTAGTATGGGTTTCCTGAGAAATGAAGAGGAATCTTTAAGTTGCAAGGATATGGTACAACACACTGTTCATGGTGAGTTGCACATGCATGAGTTTCAGTGGGTCATACACTTTAGTTTGAATGTGAGGTTGTTTTTAATATAGACTGAAGCTCCTCCACCTTTAGTTCCCTCCTGTGCAGTAGCTAGTCTAAAGGTGTGAAAGGCAGTATAACCTTGCATTGCTGGGGTACTCTGCACAACTTTAAAACATGTCTCCATTACACAGATGCCTACACTCTCCAGAGAGAGAAAATCTTGCAGGAAGTGGAGTTTCTTGTTAAGACTTCAAGCACTGAGCAGTATCACCTTCAGATATTCCTTTAGAGGATCATTTAAGTCATTAAGTTTATCAGTTTGACATTGCCTAAAAAAAGCACTGTAGGGGGTGGAAAAAGTCATTGCCAATATCTGAAAGTCTAGCGGGGATAAGTATAGACCATCCCTGGCAAAGCAGTGTGGCCTGTCAACCATGTCCTCCCAGGTCATCAAATATTTTCCCCCTGAATTGACACCAGAAGCTAAGCCAATTGTTAAAATCAATTATCTTCTGTTAGTAATGTGAAATCACCCTTAGAGAAGGTAGTATACTGCTCGATTCTAAGCTCATACCTACCTGAGACACATAATCAGTGAGCTTAATCATGTCCCACTTTATTTAGTTAAGGGAGGTATTTTTTAGGTCATTAACACCCACATGGACTATGACAAAGGCATACTTGTACCTGTGGTTCAATGACATGAGTGCATGCGTGACTTGATGGATCCTAGCCCTGGAAAGGCAGCTAACCATGACACTCTCCTTACTCAGTATGGTGAGGGGGATATCAGTATGCTTTACTAAAGAATAACCAATGACCAGGACATTTGGCTGGGAACTGGCTTCCCTTAAGGGCTTTGTTGTAGAGGCATTGGATGCAGTGTTACTATGTGTAGCTGTGGATGGTGTTTTAAAGAAGTATTTATAAAATTACTGCAGACCCTTTCTTTGATTCTACTCTACAGTAGGTCTTAGTGTTTTAGGAAGGTTACCTTAGTGCCTCAGAATATGTAGTTTTATGTGTAGGGTCTTTACCCTGTGCAGTAAGCATAGTGCAAGTGTCATTGACAACCTCTATAAGATTAGTTTTGGTTGTGTAAGAACATTTTGCTTCCAGTGTTAAAGTGTATTTACACCTCTTGCATACTTTATATGTTTTATTAAGAATAAGCGTGTTGTCAGTGTACATGAGGCAATTGCTACAATGCCTCAGAATACCTGTCTCAACCAGACTGGCCACAGAGAGAGTTGGGAAGCAGATATCCATGGCTACTGATCTACTAGGAAGGAGAAAGCAAAATTTAAATATTGAACAATTCAATAAGACAAACAACTTGATGAGCAATATTCAGCTATCAGCAAACTTGATGCTCTAGTAGTTAAAAAAAGATCTGTCTAGACAGTAAAACCACAAGAATATATACCACAAACTTTCTTGATGTAAAATAACTAGTTTGGAGCCCAAGTGCTTAAACGAGAACAAAGACACTTAGAATAACATGCGCAATAAGCCTTCACCCACAGTTCCCAACTCAGAAATGTGGAGGCTACCCTCTCCTCACAAAAGAGTGTTGACCATAAACTTTTATTTTTTCTTAATATTTTTATTGAGTTTTAAACTGATAATGTTTTATAACAGTAAATTTGAGTAGATGTATAAATTAAAACATGTATAAAAGAAGAATACAAAAGGAGAAAATACACTAAATTTCAAAAAAACTCAATCAACTATTTATGAGTGTCTAATAAACAATTAGAATTGGAATAACTTTCATTATTTAACAAATTATTACATATACAAAACTCAAATTACTTTTCTAATAATTCTTTAAAGCTGTTCTACATGTTATATGAAAAAAATGACTCTGGTGGTTCTTGTCCTGATAGTAATAAGTTCCAGATGACAAAATTATGTTGTGATATTGATGAAGTCTTTAAAAGATGGAGGAGAGTCCTTCGTCCATTTTTTATAACTTTTCTTGAGGTTGCTAGGATTATCCATAGAAGTAGATATTTTAATCTTGGAACACATTCAGGTATTGGGGTATTAAATAAAATGAAGGATTTAGTTAAAATAAATGTGGCTATAAATAGAGCCTGTAATTAAAAAATATATTATCCCAGTAAGACTTAAGTACCACACATTCAAAAAACATATGTTGCCAATTTGCCTTTACCTCTGATTTATATTTCCAACAGGCCATCTTGTTTAAAAACATTAATTCAATTCTGTGTGGCGTAAAAATGTTTGATGAATAAATTTCCAGGAAAACATTCTCCATTTAAGTAAAGTGGTATTCTGTTTTGATGACAATAAGATTGATGTTTTACCCTCTTCATTTGGAGAATTATTATTAATGAAACTAAAATAATTCCAATAACTATCTTTATTATATAATATTTATTTTTGAACCACTTTATGTAATTTCAATAAAATCCCTTTCTCAATTATATTCTGTTGTGTCCAAAAAAAATAAAAAAATCATAAATCAATTAACATAGGAACAGTATTTCTTATACTTTGTTGCATTAAATGTATAGTCTATTCAACAACCTCTCTACAGCTCTGTATATAAAACCACATATATTTATCCAAATCAAATTTGTTTATTATGTAATTAACATTGTGTAATTTATCTGTGCCCATTAATTGAAACCAGTATACCAGATTTCTTTCTTTAAATGTAATCATTGTTTGTGAATTAAATGTGAATATATTATTGTAAATATAAGCTAATGAAAAAAACAAAAAAACAGGCTTTGCATATTGTATTCCTGTAAATGAAATTTCTTAGGGTATTCATTATGATATATAAATAGAAGGAATATTGTTTATTATTATTATTTGAAAAATATTGTTTTAATAACCAAAGTAGAAAGTTATTTGAAACTGAATCATAAACTTATTCTTTATAATAAATAGCTTCTAGTGCTAAACTTTCTTGGAGTTCTTTTCATTTGGCAGTATAATAACAATTTAGCCAAAGAATTACTATCTTAAAGATAGACAGACAAAGGAGGTGTAAAACTGTAGCAATATTAATCCACTGAAAATATAATACCACATACACATATGAGCAAAACTATTATCCCGTATGTTGGAAAATTAATGGAAATAAATTAAATTATTTTTTTTTAATAATCTCAGCATGTTTGCATTGCATGCCACAGTGTGCAAACAAGCTTTATAGAACAGTAAAAAATTGGAAAAAAAGAAAGTAATATTATGTGACAAAAATGTATTACAGGACCTTGTATGGGGTCCCTACAATGGTGCATTGGTGGTGTTGCTAACATGGTAGGGCTATGAAGCATGTAGCAGGCTGTAAGCAGAAGATATGTATGCAAATAAGATGGAGTTACTGAATAACAGAAAAGAGTAATTGTGTCCACATATCCCCCTCATGTAGGCTTAGATCCATGTTGATGTGTACACAGGATGCAGCTGACATCAGAGGGGATGAGTCCACTGACTTCTAAGCTGTTATAAGCTTTGGTGCACTTGTTTCTATAGAGTGACACCTTGCTGAATGTGTCTCAAAACCGAATGTATGCAATTAGAAGTTTTAACTTATTTAATCTATGCTAAACACCGCAGCACAGTGCAGGGTGTCACACACTGAAATAGGGCCATTAAATGATGTTAATGTTATTGTAGGCTGGTGGAATGTGTCAGAGTTAGCAAATCACACATTCTGCACCTACAGTAGAGCTGTGTAAAGTATGCATACACCCTACATTCTGATTTTCCTCCAATACTCTGCACCATTGGAGTTGGACTTGGGAATTTTAACTAAGATAATGCTAGGGGCTACTGTAGGTCTGCTACATCTGTATGTGCTAGATGCTGAAGTCATTGCTGCTGGTGCTGCTGAGAATAGGCCTAGATAGAGAAAGAGAAGAGTGTTCAGGCTCAGGGTAACCTACCAGGAGCTACATGAGATGGAGATTGTAGAGCAGTACAGGGTGGAGACAGACATACTACAGGAAATCACTGAGCTTTGCCACCCTAAATCAGACCCAGAGTCAACAGAGGGGAACCCATCCCAGTGGAACCAAAGTATATGTAGCCCTTAGGATACTAGCTACCAGGTACTTTCCAAACACCAACTGGGGACATGATGGGGGTCTTACAGGCATCTGCATCCAGGGTACTAAACCAGTTCCTGGATGCCCTGCTACCACATGCCAGTGAGCACATTTCTTTTCCCCTCACTGCTGAAGCAAGGGCCAACAATGTACAACACTTCTACCATGTAGCACATTACCCTGAAGTACTGGGTGCCATAGATTGCACTCAAGTACACATCAAGGCACCACCTGGTAAGGAAGGTACAATCTATGTCAACTGCAAGGGGTACCGCTGCATCAACTGACAGGTCATGTGCAATTCCCAGGGGATTATCCTGAATGTTTGTGCTGACAGCCCTGGCAGTTATCATGAGTTACAAATCTGGCATGCATCACAGCTGTACCAGGTGTTTGCTCGGGTGGACATCCCACATGGCCATTTACTGGTGGATGTTGTCTACACCCTGGAACCGTGAATGATGACACCCATCAGAAATGTGCACACACCCACAGAAGAACACCATAATGAGGTGCATGCACAAGCTAGGAACATCATAGAGTGGGTGCTTGGGTGTCTGAAGTCACTGTTCCAGTGCCTAGATATATCTGGTGGTGCCCTGCAGTACTGTCCAGCCACATGTGCACATATGTTCACAGTATTTGCTATGCTACACAATATGATCCTTTGGAAACAGCTGCAGCAGGATCAGCAAAGGGAAGGGATACACAGCCCTCACCAGTGCCTATGTCACCGCAGCCACAGTCACAGGAGGACTTGGAGGAGGAACCCCTGATGATGTCCCTGTAGGCAGATGTAGGTGTGCTCAGTATGCCCTGGCTTTGGCTAAGAGACAAAGCATAGCACATTCACTGACAACCTAGGGACCTAGCAGCTGACACCTTACTCCAACTCACATACATATATTAAAATTGATGCCAAGCAACCCACACAACCTGTACCTATCCATGTACTGGCTGTGTAATGCTTGCATTAGACAGACAGAGTCAGTCCTGACATACAGTTCTATCAACTGCTGCATTTGCAATGTAAGTCTCCAACCTACACAGTACTTGAAAATATTACTATGAAATTGTACTGTATGTTTGGATTTGCTGCATTAATGCAAGTAAATATAGTGGGCTATTTGGACAGAAGTAGCATCCACATGGGACTACAGATACCCAGTCCACTAGTATGTTTTCCTTAATATTCACTAGGCCTCATGGTTGGAACAGTCACTACATCAGTCAAGGGAGATGTTAAACAGTGGGGTCACGTAATATTTGGACTTCTGTGTATCTCAGTAGAATATGTGTTGTTTCTCCACCCCCTCAACACAGCAGTATTCCCATATAACTGCTTTAACAGTAACTAATCAATGGTATATCAGCAGGCCAGGCAATCTTAGGGCAGTAACATAGAAATTGATCATACATTTGTTTATCTCACTTAAAGCAGGAATAACAACATACATATGTATGCTGTTGATTGTGTCATAAATCCTAAATCATAAGTCCTCACTGGTTGCCAGCTTGTGTGGCTCAGTGGACTAGGGGAGTTAGCATGGGTGATGGTGTTAATGGTTTTAATCGTGAAGTATCCACATCTTTTAGATGTAAGGTATTAATACATTTTTTTTTTGTTACAGACTGCCAGTCTGTTTGTGGTGTAACATTATTACCCTCTGTCACATATTAATTACATCAGACAGCTGGAGAATGCAGTGCAGTAATGCAGAAACAGAGACAGATGTCATTGTCTGCAACACAAAAAAATCCCTGAGTACAGTACTGGTAATTGTGGGCTGGAGTCACTTTATACGTACTGACAATCACACTGGGCATGCTCATATACTTAGTTAAACTGAGTGTAATTCATTTGCCCCATTATCAAAATTACCTGTTATGTATAGACATGTGTATACATGCATACATATATGTATACATATCCAACTGCCACTATCTGTCTCTTACATACATCTCTATCTGTATATATTTACAAATACATATATACCTATATATACCTATATATAAAAACATACATCTCAGTCTCTCCCCATATATCTACATAACAGATATACATATCATACACACACAGCTACATTTATATATATACATCCCTGTTATATACATAAATATGTGTGTGGATGTCTGTATTATCCTACATACCATAATAATGGTAAGTAAACCTGCACTATCACACATCTATAATGTTGCTCAAAGGATCCAAAGTAAGGGCTCAGCAGTACATAATGCACTTACCTACACATCCCTGTGCCTGCTGGATGTCACCACATATACAGCAACATATGAGCAGGTGGTGTAATGTATAATATTGTCTACACATGCATGGACAGGGCACATTATTCCTGCTCACAGGCTTGCCCATCCAAGTGCAATCAGCGACATATGGCCATACTGATAACTGTAGATACATAGCTAGGATAAATAGCATTAATCTGACTGCTAGGATACTACATGCAGATAACAGTATGAAGCAATATCACTCAGCAGGCCTCAGATGCTGTTCAACACAAGACTAGTTTAAGTAATCCACAATTAGTTTGGTGGCAATCATATATAAAACAGATGTAAGCTGTAGATTGTGCAATAAGTACTGTGATCTATAGCGTGTAAGACTAGATAGTTAGGGGTTCTAATCTCACTCCAGGCCACTGTGTGTGTGTGTGTGTGTGTGTGTGTGTGTGTGTGTGTGTGTGTGTGTGTGTGTGTGTGTGTGTGTGTGTGTGTGTGTCTGTACCGCATAAATATGATCACCTCAGTAACTTAGAAAGTGGTAGGGTTTTGCAGTATTTTATTTGTAGCAGGTGATGTGAACCTCCAAATGCCTGACCACAACTAGGCCTGTTAATGTCATCAAGCATAATATGTCCTAGCAGACATGAGGTGTGCTGTGTTCATTACATACTGTGATCTGTAGTGTGCACCATTAGATAGGTAAGTGTTCTACTTTGCATACAGCTAACTTGCACTATGTGTGTTCCATGTCCTGTAAGCAGTAATTGGAAGTGGTGCTATCCCCAGTGTAGCCAGGCTTGTGTGTGGAGCTGTCAGAGCATTTTACATTAGTTTATGGAAATATAGGACATTTGAACTTCTCTAGCATTATGGCCATAAGGTCCTCACAATCCTAGACAACTTTATACCATTATTTACATGAACAGCACATATTGCCCAGTCCAAGAGGAACACAGGAAAAAGCCCTGTGGTGAAATGATGGTCACCAGCCAATCATACAGATGGCATGTGATAAGATGCACTGACGTGCTCTGTTTACCATTAAGCATGCTTCTCTTTCAAAGTTGTGTTAAAGTCTGCTAGACAGATCTCTCCCTCCAGCATGTATTATTAATGTCACATATCAGGTTAATGTTCTTGCAGTTATTAATCTATGTGCCATGCCACCTACAGATACACAGCATTTACAATCAAGCAGGGTCACTCATTGGCACATATGCAAGGCCACAGGCTACAATGATACTCATTTCAGATGATCCCCTTTGAGCAGATACTGAAGACGTGAAGTTCCTTTGTGAGGGACCATGCTGTTTTGTGCAACTGCCAGTAATGCTTTGGAAGGTACATTACCAAATGGCCATTGCACTCAGATATTGGCATGCTGAGGGAAGAATACATAGAGGTTATGAGTATGTTAGTTACAGGTGACTGTGCCCTCAGCTATGACATACAATTCCTGTCATACCACTGGGGAGACTTGGTATCTCAGGCACATTAAGTTTAAATGTGTATGGCCTGGCCTGTGTGCCCAGTTGTATCACCTCTGAGTATGTTTATCACATGTTACGACTGATGTGCTACTTACCAGGTACATAGGTGTTAGTGATGAAAATAATACTACATATATATTTGCATGGAGTTTATGGCCATTAGTATGTAAACAGGCATTTGTTCATCAATACCCTCTTATAGGATTTTGACATAACTCACAAAGTCTATGAGTGTTCACAGTTTGGCAGCATCAGCTAACACTGTCAGCCACAGTCATTCAGTATTCACTTGTATCATGGATAAATGGATTCCAAGCAACAGAGGACCCAGGACTGAGCCCTGTCAGACACTGCTGCTCACAGATTAGCTATTAGAGGTGAATAACCCTATGTTGAGTATGTGTGTCATGAATGGGCTACCTAGTGAACCCTACAATGATATTACCATGGATGCAGAAGTGTGTTCTTTTGTAAATGGTGCCTAAGTGGGGGATATAGTCAAACAGCTTGGCTAAGTCCAGGTGGTTGTATGCCCTTATGTCCCCTCACCCAGGTCCTTGGTGACTGCCTTGGAAATGTACAACACATTTAACAGTCATGATCTTCCTGTCAGACATCCAAACTGTGTACAGTAAACTATATGTAGATCACATATATGTGTGCTGATCAGCTCCATGATGATGGGCCTTACAGGCATACAGATATAGACAGTCAGGCAAAGAGGTCTATAGTTCTGGTGGTCAGTGAATGCAAGGGCTTAACAGATACTGTTGTTCAGTCAGCTGGGGTGCAGCCAATGGTTTCAGTATGATTGCAGAGTGTTCCCAATTGTGCTAGTAATCCTTGTCAGATCCAATGTAGGATGCAGCCTGGGATGTTAGCATGTCCAATAGACGATATGTATCCCCCATAGAGAGGCCAGTTACAACCTGCTCTGTATATATAAAAGGCATAGAACAGGTTGTAGGAATGTCCTGTGGCATGCATTGGGGACAGGAGAATGAAGTTGATGCAGAACCTGTGGGACTACAGGCTATCTTCAGGACAGACCCACCAACAATCTGGGCCTGTCCTTTGCGGTTACACATGTAACTACACTGTGTGTTGTGGTTCTGCTTTGTTTGGGTGGATAATTTTGTCACTTACTGTGTCTACACAATGTCACAATGACACTATGTGCTTGTTTTAACTGAGGAGGTCGTGCTTCCATTTTAGTAGGACACCATCTCCCCAACAGTCACACAGCAATATCCACCTCTTATTGTACAACCTGCTAATGGCAGTTGTCCATCAGGTAAGTTTGCTGTGCCATGAGGAGCTTATGTTCCTCCTGTCAGGTACAACTGAGTCCATGCAGTTGTAATGCTGCTTGTATAATGCCTGTCCCAAATGAGGAGGGAGGTGCAGTCAAGCTATGTAAAGTATGCCACAGGAGGTAATAAATTGCTTTGTTTAAATATATATCTGTATTGTCTGCAAGCAGGGTTAGTTATGGTAGTTTTCATGAGAGTGATCTGTGGTCAGATCCCACCAGGGAGGACCTCACATTGGGGGGCTGCAGTGGTCACCCATATTGGTAAATACATGCTGCATTACATTGGTTCCCCTTGTGGGGATGTCACTGCACTGCTCCAGGGCATTGTAGTTAAGAATGTGGACTAACCTTTGGGCAAGTGAGCTGCAGAATGACAAAGCAACACAGTTGGTGTTCACGTAATGCTACCCCAAACCATGGTGTAATGATATGTCTTGATAGACACAACTACATCCAAATGCACACAATGGGTGCCTGGTGTCATTGAGATGCTCCTGTAGCCAGTAATTGCTTGACTATGTGCCCTTCCTTTAGTGAATAGCACCTGCAGTCCCTCCAAGAAATCACAGTGTTTCACTAAATTTGGATGTGTATCTATCCTTAATGAGTATGTCTACACCACCTGCATTACCTTGCACACTGTCATTTTGAAGTCTTAACATGTGGAAGGACATGTAGTCTGTTATGACTGTGGTGCTGTCTACAACTTTGAACCAGATGTCCTTGACTGCACACATGTCTGCATATTCCAGGGGGGGGGCACCTTCCACAGAGTGGGGTTCAGTGTTACCATTCCCAGTGTGTGGCAGTACCATGATGTTGTATAAAGATGGTGTTTTCATTGGAAAGTTTTCCCACCAGAGAGTGCATATAAGATGCATGTGGGGGTGTCAGCAACCTTGGCCAGTATTCCAAATCTCAGGGGTGAGTGATGAAGACCATCACTAGTGAAGCATTGACATCTGTTGAGCTAGGCATCCCAGGCAGACATGTAATAAATCCCCTTACAATGACAGCACATGCTAAGGCAATTATCGACTTAAATCCATTTCCATGTGTATGGAGCCATCATCCTAGGTGAGGGTCAACTGCAGCTAAAAAGTATGTGCATACCCATGAGAGACACAATGGCTAAGCTCATTCATGTGTCTGCATACATGCTGGTGATGTATATCCCTACTTGTAAACACTTGTACAAACTATGATGTCAACATTATGTTAACTGATATCCCTTGATTTGCAGCAATGTGTGGTATGGTGTATTGTGTCAACCCACAGACAGCTAACTGTGATCTTTCTCATATATAGCCTGTTGATACAGATATCATTGTGTCTCACAATGTAATTCTGTTTGACTAAAAGGTGTGATTTTTTTTGTTTTGCCTCAGGTGTTTGACTGGTGAGAAAGTGGTGCATGCAGTATTATGTGTACTGTGCTCTCCAGAGACAGGATTTTCTTAGGTATCAGCTGTATGGGAATCTGTCTGATAAGGAGCTGCACACATGCAGGTGTGTGTGATGTGGGTGTAGGTGGTGCATGATGTGAGCTGTGCATGTTGGCAAGATGCTCATTGACATATATAATGACGCTGTTGGAGACACCATGGAAGCAAGGATTGAAATTCAGTCACATCTGTCACGTGTTTGTGTGTCATAGGAAAAGAGTGGTGGGGACACTTTCCACATCTCATCAGCAGGTCCTGCCAAGTTAGGGTCATGGTGCCACACTCTTGGGGTTCACAGTCTGATATACAGTGCTTGTAGGCACTCCTTGCAGGGAAGATGTGGATCCCCGTGCATGTATAGAGGACTTGTTCAACTTTGCTGAAATTATGTTGGCCTCGCAAGCATAAGATGCCTGTTAAGCAACCAGACAGCACACTGGCTGTTGTGTAACATGATGTGGGAACACAAATGTGTTTTGGGTACATAACTTTATAGTATGACATGTCTATAGTGGTGGATTCATATTGACCAAAGGTGGCCAGTCTGCTACAGTAGGCTTCACAGCCATATCATGCAGATATCTGCCATTAATCTGTTGAAGGGCAGGATCTATGACTTGCTGCGAAATTGTCACCTATGATGGATCTCCACCACTGTGCTGCTTATTTCAGCAAGCCATGACAATGCACATTATATTATGATACTGCAGTAGTGCTACTAATCACCATCTTGTCAGTTCCCCAGTGATATACCACCAGCCCTGGAACAGAAAGCATAATACACGCAAAAGCCAACTGAGTGCCCAGGTTGCTAAGCAAGGCATCTACTTGGCGAAGGGTATGTGAAGCCTACAGAACTTTTCATGATATGGGACAGCTATGTCGATGAACAAACAGGCTGTGTCCTGCTTCTCATCATGAGCATCATAGTAATGTTTTGTGTGTGATGACAGAAAATGTATCGGAGTATGGTTTCCTGCGTGACAGTATTTTTGGTGAGATCAGCATTAGTAGTTGCCAGCCATGCATTTCCATGGACTCCCCTAATTTCAGCAGTCTTCACAAGATAATTGTGTCCTTGTAGTATGCACCACTTGGGTAGTGTCCAACTGCAGAATACATGTGTAAACCCCCCACCTTACCTTCACAAGGCATACATACTACACTTCTCAAACATGTGTACCTGTGCTCTGTACAGACACCTTAGATGACTCTCTTCTTGCAACATGATGGAAGTAACAGCAATACTTACATGCACAAAGGACAACTAACATGCAGTGCCAAGCAGTGTCCCCAGATCTCTGAGTCATATGATATGAAGTGCCATGAAAGGAGTTAGCATGGATACAAGCAGTAACAATGTTGTACACCTACTGAAACTGGACCACACACCATGTTTTTTGCTCAAGGACAGATCATGCCTACCTACCCCAAATGGTGGACATCATTGAGAGTTAAACTATGCAATGGATGAGGGCAATATGACTCACTCCACCTACCATGGCCTGGCAATATGTTTGACAACATTAAGCCAGGAGGCATTGCTGAAAACAGTGTAGGTTATTTAAAGAGTGGTATGTGAGCTGGTGGATAGGAAGTGTCATATTCTGGGAAGATAGCATTTGGAGACCTATGTTACAATCATGTCAGTCAAAAGTGAATTTCCCCAGATATCATTAATGAAGTACCCCTTCTAGCCACTCCCTTCTCTGCAGTCATAGCCGATGTCAGCGACCTCTGACTGACTACATTAGCAAGTGATTACTTATTAGATGCTGTCCCACACATAACTAACAGTTATCCAGGATGGCCTGAGACACACATTCAGTTGTTGTCAGAGACACTGACAAATAATAAATGTCAATGGCTGCACAATACTATCCTTTGTGAAGACATTCACCCTTAGAAGATATGGTAGTGTCCACAGAACCACACACAGTTGAGCCTTTACTCATTGAGTTAAGGACACAGAGAGTAATGTAGCCTTTGATTTTCCCTGGTCAGTAAGATATGGGGATCCATTCAATTTTGTGCAACCTATACAGAAAGGTATGGCATGTAAATCCCAGACTGTTATTGTTATACTGAATTAGGCACTCATTACACCTATCATTGAGTGCAATGGCACCTTTGCTATGTCACTACACAGGCATATCTTACTACTCTAGCGACTACACAGGTTCCATGGTAAACCAATACACATTGTAGATAACATGTCCTGTCCAGTCCATGTAAAGACTACATGTGTAGTCTGTGTCCTACATGTTTTATCCAATTTCATCATCTTCTTTCAGCTGTTCCTGTTAAGGGTCACCACAGCGGATCACCTGTTTCCATTTCTTCCTGTCCTCTGCATCTTGCTCTGTCATACCAACCACCTTCATGTCCTCTCTCACCACATCCATAAACCTTATTTTAGGCCTTCCTCTTTTCCTGTTACCTGGTAGCTTCACCCTCAGCATCTTTTTCCCAATATACTCAGCATTCCTCCTCAGCACATGTCCAAACCAATGTAATCTTGCCTCTCTGGCTTTGTCTCCAAACCTTCCAACTTGGGATGACCCTCTAATATACTTATTCCTAATCCTGTCCACCCTTGTCACACCCAGTGCAAATCTTAATATCTTTAACTCTGCCACATCCAGCTCAAACTCCTGCCTTTTTGTCAATGCCACTGTCTCCAACCCATATAACATAGCTGGTCTCACTACCCTCTTGTAGACCTTCCCTTTCACTCTTACACGTACTGTCACAAATCACTCTTGACATTCTTCTCCACCCACTCCATCCTGGTTATACACTCACCGTTACTCTGAACTATTGACCCCAAGTATTTAAACTCATCTACCTTCACCGCCTCTACTCCTTGCATCCTCACCATTGCTCTATCCTCTCTCTCATTCACACACATATATTCTGACTTAGTCCTGCTGACCTTCATTCTTCTTCTCTCTAGAGCATATCTCCATCTTTCCAGAGTCTCCTCCACCTGTTCCCTACTCTCACTACAGATCACAATGTCATCTGCAAACATCATAGTCCACAGGGACTCCTGTCTGATCTCGTCTGTCAACCTGTCCATCACCATTGCAAATTAGAAAGGGCTCAGAGCTGATACTTGATGTAACCCCACCTCCACCTTAAATGCATCCATCACTCCCACAGCAGACCTTACCGCTGTCACACTACTCTCGTACATATCCTGTACCACTCTTACATACTTCTCTGACACTCTCTTCTTCCTCATACAATACCACAACTCATCTCTAGGCACCCTGTCATATACTTTCTCTAAGTCTACAAAAACACAATGCAACTCCTTCTGACATTCCCTGTACTTCTCCATCAACACTCTCAGAGCAAACATTGTATCTGTAGTGCTCTTTCCCGGCATGAAACCATACTGCTGATCACTAATCATCACGTCCCTTCTTAACCTAGCTTCCACTACTCTTTCTCATAACCTCATGCTGTGACTGATCAGTTTAATCCCTCTGTAGTTACTACAGCTCTGCACATCACCCTTATTCTTACAAATCGGTACCAAAACACTTTTTTTTCCATTCTTCAGGCATCTTCTCACTTTCCAAGATTTCTTTAAACAATCTGGTTAAAAACTCCACTGCTATTTCACCTAAACACCTCCATGCTTCCACAGGTATGTCATCTAGGCCAACAGCCTTTCCATTCTTCATCCTCTTCATAGCTATCCTTACTTCCTCCTTGCTAATCCATTGTACTTCACGATTCACTATCCCTACATCATCCAACCTTCTCTCCCTCTCATTCTCTTCATTCATCAACCCCTCAAAGTACTCTTTCCATCTCCTCAACACACTCTCCTCATTTGTGAGTATGTTTCCCTCATTATTCTTTATCACCTTTACCTGCTGCACATCTTTCCTAGCTCAGTCCCTCTGTCTAGCCAATTGGTACAGGTCCTTTTCTCCCTCCTTAATGTCCAACCTTTCATACAACTCTTCATATGCCTTTTCCTTAGCCTTCACCACCTCTATCTTTGTCATGCACCTCATCTCCTTATATTCTTGTCTACTTTCTTCATCTCTCTGACAATCCCACTTCTTCTTTGCCAACCTCTTCCTCTGTATACTCTCCTGTACTTCCTCATTCCACCACCATGTCTTCTTGTTGTCCTTCCTTTGTCCAGATGTCATACCAAGCACCTTTCTAGCCGTCTCCCTTACTAGGTCTGCTGTAGTTACCCAGCTATTTGGTAATTCTTCACTGCCACACAGTGCCTGTCTTAACTCATCCCTGAACTCCACCTCACAATTACCCTTTTTCAATTTCCACCATTTGATCCTTGCTGCTACCCTCACACTCCTCCTCCTCTTCTTGATCACCGTCATCCTACAAACCACCATCCTATGTGATTATCCAATTTAAGTGTATCAGTTTTTTCTTGAATCTCAATTACGTCCTTGTCCTATTTTTTTTTTAAATATACAGAGATAGTCCTTCCATATAGATATGCATTTAAAGAATCCCATATATATATATATATATATATATATATATATATATATATATAAAAAATGTTGAACATACAGACTAAAAATCCATCCAACATGGAGTCTAAAACTACATGAACTCAGTCCTTATTTAAGAATATACTACTCGCTATTAACTATCAGAATATTTATGGGAAAATTAGTGCTAGAATATATTAAAACAAATATCTTAACGCAGAAAAAACTATAAGTTCCAAGCTAAAAAGAACTCTGTCAATTCTATTTCTTATTATGTTACTATATAAATATCTGTATAAATGTTTAGTTAAATGTACTAATTAGTTAAATAACAAATCTCAATCTCAGTCATATATTAATATGTGCAAGTGAAGAACACAATTTCAAAATAAAAAGAGATTTAACCAATTAATCTCTCATTTTCATACAAAATTTGATTAGAAAGGAACCAAAAATAAAATTATTCTGTTACTAAAGTTATTTATTTGTAATATAGCCATTTTAAAAAGATAAGAGTTTGCTAACTGTTTCAATTGAGAGTTCCTGACTAAATAACACATACCCGCCTCGTTATGTCCTAGCAGTATATGGCCATGAAGAAAGACCTCCACAGTGCTGCATGTTTGTTTGAAAGCTGTGAGATTGGTCTGTCTCTGAATTCCAAAATATTAGCACAAAGTGAACCCCACTTGTATACTCCTCACTTATTTTTTATTGAAAAAAAAAATCCAGTTGACTCTATTGAAAGCTGTAACTACATCATATTTTCTGTAATGGAGTTATACACGGGAAATGATGCTGACAGAGATTATAGCCATTTAGAAGAAAACTCAATTATAGCAGTAGAACAAAGGGGCAATAAAATAAAGTAATATGGACAAAAGGATCATTTGTTGTTAAATAAAGTCATAGTGGAGAACTATGAAAAGGGGAAGAATTTAAGTATGGCATGGATTGACTGCAAAAAAGTATTTGATAGTATCCCTTATTCATGGATAAAAGAGTGCTTAAAATGTATTATACACCCCACACTGACTGGTTACATTACAGTGACCATTAAACAGTGACAGACCACTTTGCAATTACCATTATAAAGAACAAATTATTATCCCAGGGATAAAACTTCAAAGCGGGATATTCCAGGGTGACTCTCTGTCATGGTTGCTATTCTGCTTTGCCCTTAATCCATTAAACAGTCTATACAACAGCTTAGGGTATTGTTTTAATTTGGCTCCTAGAAAACAACAAAGTGTAAAGACTTCTCTCCTTCTCTTTGTTAATGATTTGAAACTGCATTGCTCATCAGATGAGAAACTGAACGCACAACTGCAAGTTTTCAAAACTTTTTCAGATGATATAAGAATGTAATTTGGTCTTGATAAAGGTGCAAAAGCAACCTTTAAAGCAGGAAAACTGCATCACCAGGAAAACATTAGTTTGGGACAAGAATGTGATATAAAAGAACTTGAACAAGATGGAGTGTATAAATATTTGGCAATTGATGAAGGATCACCAATAAAACATGGATGAATGTGAATAAAGCTTAGGAATACTTTAGACGACTTAATACTGAAAACAGAGTTGACATCTAGGAACAAAATTCAAGCTATACACCAATTTGCTCTTCCTGTCCTAATGTATAGATTTGGAGTAATTGACTGGCCCCAATATGTGTTGGATAGATTAGATAAGAAATTAAGAAGGATGCTTCATGCTCACCAAATGATTTATAAAAATCAGTGTATACCAAGATTACATATTCCCCATTCCAAAGGAGGTATGGGGCTCATGGAAATTGATTACATGTATAGTTCTGCAATCATGGGACTCCACACATATCTGCTGACCTCACAAGACCCAAACATAGTGAAAGTTTTGAAACATGAGAAGAATGTATCTAAGATGACTTCTTTGCTTAATCTAGCAGAAGCATATCAGTGTCAAGCAGGAACAGAAATCAAACCAGAAGTAGGTAAAAATCAGGTAGCAACTCAATGTGCCAAAAAAAAAAAAAACAAAATAAAGAATATAAGGTGAGGGACCAGATGAGAAGGCAAGAAATGTAGAAAATTCATAAATATAGTAGCAAATATAGAAAATGTCCGGAAGAAACTCATGTTGATCAGGAACGAATGCAGGAATGATTAAGGAGAGGTGAACTCAAACCAAGAGATGAAAGGTTAATATTGGCGGCCCAAGATAGTGGGCTGCGTACACATCGGTTTACAAAGTCCATTGAACATGTGGGAGAAACAAACAAATGTAGGTTTTGTAAAACCAAATTGGAAACAGTCGCACACCTCATTACTGGTTGTGATATACTAATGGCAGAAGGACTGTATACTGAAAGGGATAATAATGTGGCAATATTGTTGCACTGGGGATTGTGCAAACATTATGGTTTTGAAGTGGCTGAAAAACATTGGAAACATGAGCCACAAAGCATCATAGAAAATGAAGAAGTCTACATCACATGGCATCATCCATTACCAACAGTTCAAAAGATAGATGTTAAAAAAACTGGATATAGTGGTCCAAGAAAAGAAGACAAAGGTAGCATTGATCATTGAAATTGCCACACCCAGTGATTACAGTCTCTTGCATACAGAAAAACACAAAAGTCATAAAATATCGGGATTGCAGGCAGAAACAAGAGCAATGTGGAAGAAAGATACCCAGACAGTTCCAATAGTAGTAGGAGAAACAGGTCTTATAAAGAAGAGTCTACAGTCATATTTAGATATGTTACCAATACATGTAATTCCGTATTAATCACAGAAGGAGTCATTACTGGGCACATTGCGGGTGCTGCAAAGAGCACTACTGTCTGACATCAAAGAGTGAAACAATACTAATTTCCTGAACTTTAACTGTACTTTGATTTAGGAATGGGGTATATTCCTATCATCGTATTAGAAACTCAAAAGATTTGGAGAAATTAAAAAAAAGAGTTATCATACACTGTGTTTCCGTATAGATCCTCATTGCTCATTTAGTGTCATTAAATATTTGGCTTTCATCTGCAAAACTATTTAGATCTATATTTATCAATTTTGGCATCTTTTACACCACATTCTTAATTAATATGAACATAAACATATGTAGGTTTAAGCTAGACATGGGTCTGTATGAAGCTGAACGCAAAGAGTCTTTATCCTCTTTAAATAATATTGTCATGTATATTATATTTCCCCAATGTTCTGATATTTCCCCTCCTTTTTTAAATTGTTAAACAAAGCTTCCCAGGTCTTTATTTCTCTTTTCCCTCTTGGCTTCCAACTTTCCACAAGACTACAGCCCATATCTGAAGTCTTTCTTTCTGACTGATTAAATATCACTGTTGTTCCTTCATCTCTTTTTGTCTTAGCTGCTAATTGTTTTTTTTTCCCCTTTTTTCTCCCCTCCCTCATCCTCTATTCCTTCCTCCTCCTGATATTTTTTTAAGATAAGGTGGACTACTTCCTTTTTACAAGGTAAGTTCTAAGTGGACACACCAAGACATGACACAACTTAAGATGTTGAATGGAGAGATTGTGCCCAATACCACATAATCTTTCAGTATTCTCATTCACAGATTGCACTTGTCTCAGATGAAAAATGTTTAAGCTAAGGATGCCACCTCCATCTCTCAGCATGTTGGGTTTCTTTCCAGAATTTGCCTTATGAAAACAGGCTTCCTCTTATTCACTATAGCCTTGATGTACTCTATTATTTCCCTCCTACATGCCAGAACCAGGATTCATAAAGTTTCAATCAGATGTTTCCTATAAGGGAAGTTGTTTATAACTCACAGGAGTCTCTTCCTACATGTTTTGTTTCCTCTTTTTGCTTATCTGGTGTCTTGGAATCAGTATTCTGCTTTGCGCATATAGTACATTTTAATAAATTATATTCAGTCTTAGTTCAGCAGAATTTTGAGCTTGTGTGATTTTGAACAGCAGTCTTTCATAATATCAATCTACATTTTGGTAAAATCATCAGAGAAGTATGTTACAGTGCAGTTTATATTTTATACAGACACAAGTGCCAGTGCCATTCTCCCATATTCACGCCCATGATCAATCAGAGAGCTCCCTCCAGCACTATATCAACTCATTCACTTCTTTGATGTGAGGACAAAACTGAGCTCATTATTTCCCTGATCAGGACTACTGTGGATTAAATAAAACATAAGTCCTGCCCAATATATTTAACTGACAAAGTCCATTATCATATCATATTCACAACTGCTAGTTTAAATAACTTGAGACATTGGCAGGAAACTTAAACCTACAGGACAGTTTACATCACATAATTACTGTGCTCTGTAATTTCAACATAGCTTGAACCAAGAAAATTACAAGCACATGAAGCTTCTAATACTTTTTATGTATTGAACTAGGGAAGCTTCAGGATTACAAGCAAATCCTCGGCTTCCACTACAACAAAACACCTCCTACCCAGCCCATCCAAAGAAAACCAATGACATCAAAATGGGGTTCCAAAGCATAGAATTCAACTTTCCTGCACACAAATCAGTCAAGTACAACAGCAAAGGGACCAGCACATCTCATTTCTAAAGCAGAGCGAAAAACAAACTCGCAGTTAAACCTCTACTACATAATCACTGCAGATAAATGGAGAATCCCACCTATAGTCCCCATAAAATCAGCCAGATTTTCATAGAATGTCATCAAGTCCCTTCTCACTTTGACAAAACCTTCATTCAATCACTGCACCACCATGTCTCAGCACCAACAACAATACACAGCAATGCAGCAAATAAATACCAAGCAAAAATCCATGATAGCAAGGGAAAAGAAAGAAAGAAAAGATATATATATATATATATATATATATATATATATATATATATATATATATATATATATATATATATATATATATATATAGATGTGTGTGTGTGTGTGTGTGTGTGTGTGTGTGTATAAATAAATCAAAGACCCACCATATACCAAAAGAGGTCATTGTTCCCCCTCTACTCATCACTCATTAGACCCATTATAGAGTACAACACCCCTTTTGGTATGTATTTCACAAGACATCTACAACAACTGGAAAGGCCGCAGAAATACCTCACAAAGAGGATTACTGGCCTCAAACAGATGCCCTACGCAGACCGTCTCAAAAAACTCCAGCTTTACTCCATCACATATCACCTACTCAGAGGTGATCTCTGCCTAACATACAAAGCTATGTCAAATCCAGAGCTGTTGGAAATGATCCACTTAAAGAAATCCCAATCCCTCTGAGCTACACACTCTGGGGACCTAAACCTTGTCACCACAATAAACAGAACATGCTGGAGGGATAGATTCCTGTCCCAGAGACTTCCCATACTCTGGAATAAACTACCTATCTATATCAAACAAAGCTCCTCATTAACACTCTTCAAGAAAAATCTTGATGATTGGATGGGAAATAGGAAATTCACCCTGGGGATCAGCTCTGTGACTCTGCTTGACAGTGGCACAGGAAAATTATTTTATTGGGTGGCAAAAGCCAGGGTACCTTTTTGGCTGGGCTTGTATAGGTCCCACGGCTGATAGCCTAGTACCTACATATGAACCTATGCCAAAACAACATTACTTTAAGTACAAACCAACAATTTGTTAACAGCTTCTATAAGTAACATATGTCGGACAGACTCGAATCAACAACAAAGTGTCACAAGCAGTCAGTCTCAACAGAAAAAATATATATTTTTAGTGAAATTTACTTAAAAATTGCTAGCAATTAAGCTCTATAAGTATATACTAAATAAACAAGTTGATATAAATATAATACTTATTAGCTATATCTAAATCTAAGGAAAATAACTAAGTTTAGTTCAAATAAAGCAAAGAACACAAGGACTAAAATATATGTTCTTATATGAACTAATAAGAAAGAATAGAATTATACTAGTACTTTATTTATAATAAATATTATTATAGAGAGTATAATCCCACTTGTACATGTGGAGTACAGTATAAGCCTCCTTAATCCTTAACATCTATTACTTTTTCCTTCTTTAAGCCTCTGTATACTAATCTTTTTCTCCTCTCTACTACTGTTTTTTTCCTATCTACAATAACTTCAAATTTATATTTATGGTTGTATTTTTCTGTATGTAATGAATATACTTTTTATGCTGTATGATAACATCTATGTACATCAAAAACTTTACCTTGTATTAATACCCCTTGGTTATGTAATTGTAAATATATCTCCCTACCAATTTTTGCATCTTTGTTTAAAATTCTGAATTTTTGTGGAGCTTTTCTCCCCAGGCTTCCACTGAAAATGTGTTTCTGACCCAGTGGACATTCCCAGTCAAGAAATGTCAATAAATAAATAAATATTATATTAAATTATACTATTAAGATTATATATATAAAATAAAGGGAAACAAATATGAATACTATAAATAGGGAAGCATAAAGAAACCCAAGTTGCCTTTTTATAAAGAAGCTCCAGGTTCTCTTTATTTCACCTAAAGCAGATGTATGTAGCTGTGCACATGTTTTAAGAAAGGAATTAAAAATGAAGGATAAACTGCTATTTTTGTACTAAGTGAAGTATAATTAATGTTAAATTATTAGTCTTTTAACTTTTTCCTTCTTCGCATTAATCTTCCAACCTGATCTTTCAGTCTGTTGCTTTAAGGAGATAATGTTCCATTCCATTTCTTCCACAAGTTTTAAGATATTTTTGTCTGTGGATATAATAAAGCAGTATTAGTGTCTTCAAAAATGTAGTGTCATCAGGGAGAAAATTTTTCAGTCTAGCAGGAAACAAAAGGTGAACTTTGATTTGCTCTTTTTAAGTTCTCTAATTATAGGTAGGAAATTTTTCCTTTTAGAGATGACACCTCCTGAGTTGTCATTGTCAAAATTAATTGTTTTGCCATCTATCTTGAGTGTTGATTTTGCCCAAGCAGTTTTTTTAGAATTATTTCCTTGACTTCTGAAGAAAAAAATCTCACAATTGTAGATCTCACAGTGGAATTATTTTTTGTGAAGAATGCAAGTAAAGAAATATGTACTTTCTCAATTCCAAATGGCATTGCTTCAGGTAAGTCTAGTATATTAGGGAGCCAGAATGTCAAAAAATTAACCATGTTATTTTTTTTTCTAGTAGACCAAAGATATGGATATTATTTCTTCTGGATCTGTTCTCCATGCCATCTATTTTTTTCAGCAGATGAGTATTTTGTTTTAATAAAAAAATTAAATGTTATTTTCATCTCCATTTAGTCTCCTTTCAATGTCATTTAAAGAGTTTTCAATACCAGATATCTGTGACTTCTGTTGTCGTAGAGCCTCCTGAATTTGATCCATTTGATTAGAGCACTTTTCTTTGAAGTTATCTAGTTTACTGTCCATTTTATACATCTTTGAAGATAACTCCTCGATATTTGAGAAAACTGACTGAAACTCTTGTGAAGTTGCCTTTGAGTGATTCATCTCCAGGCTGAATAAATTAATTATTTTCCACATAAATATCTGACAGAAAGATATTAGAGAATTAAAACAATCTTTGATATAATCTCAAAAAACACTTAAAACTACTCAAAATAATTGTTTGTAATCAATGATGATTATTTAGAAGATTAATTTCCTGTTAGAAATTTGTAAAGTAACAGAGCTAATAAATTCTGCTGTTATTCAGCATCCTGGCTACACCCCCTCCCCCAAACACAAACCTTTCTAATGTACAATAACTGGTTTGAAGCCCAAGTGCTTAAATCAGAGAAAAATATACTTATACTAATAAGCATAATAAGCATTCACCAGCAATTCCCAGCTCAGAAGGGTGGAGGCTACCCCTCCTGCCAGAAGAGTGTAGACCACAAACCTTCCTTTTGTAAGATAACTAGTTTGAAGACAAAGTGCTTAAATCAAAACTAAAAGGCTTAGAATAACAGTTCCAATGTAATTAGGCTACTAGCAAGCAGTAATAAATGCAGCAGATTAAATGTAACTGAACTCTTTAATAATGTGCAGCAGATAAAATAAAGTAGGAAGAAGCACAAATACAATAAATACAGCTGAATAAACTGCATTTTTTAGTAATTGGGAAGGGGGGAAACAGAAGATAATTCAAGTAAAGAGACTAAGAGGGAGGGTCTTCCCAGCTGATCTCTCAGTGTTCAGTAAAATGAGCTGATGAGGTGGGACTGGAAGGAGTTTCCAAAATCAGATTTATAGTAGGGGTGGTCTACTTAAAAGCCACAAAGTTTAAAAGTGCAGCAGTGAAAGGGCAGGTTGTTGGGAAAACTCAAATGCAGACAGAGATCAGCAACAGTCAGGCAGAGAACAACAAGTCAAACATGCACTACAGCTAAATAAAGATGCCACTAAATAGCTGTAGTTCAATGAAGAATGCTAACAAACACACTACAGAAATGGCAGCAGGAATGGGACTCAACATTTAAATGAGGACATTTTGTAAATGAATTGAAAATCTGTATAGTCATCTGCACACCTAAGTCTACCATATTGAACTACATTTTATCATGTTATGTTATTTCAGATTAAAAATCAGATTCAATTTGATAGGCTTAGGTATAGACGGGAATACAGAGATTTTCACTTCCTTTATAAAATGTCCTAATTTAAATGTTTGTACTTTGATTTGTTAGAAACGTCACATGATTACAGAGGCTATATAGTGATGTCAGATCTAGTTTAAATGTTTGCACTTTGATTTGTCAGAAAAGTCACATGACTAATTGGGCAGGTTTTAAATAAACCATAAAGAGATTTTTTTAAAAAAACATTTCTGAAGAAGTTCTAAATAAAAACAGAATGGAAGCACTAAATCTTTGACTAGAGTCCTGTCTCTGCTATAATTTCTGTAGTGTGTTTGTTAGTTTTGAGTTTTGATACACTACTCAGCATCTTGGTTTTAAAGGAGGAATGCTATTTCTCAGCTCCTCCCACTAATTAGCTGGATGATATTCACTGTCTGTAAAGCAATTCTTTTCTAACAGACCCTAGCGAACAAAATATTTAAAAAAAAAGCTAAATGCAATATAAAAAAGAATAAAAAATAGAAGTAGCCAGACTTTAAATGAATAACTTCAATCCAAAATCAAATGCAGACAGAGATCAGCAACAGTTAGGCAGAGAACAGCAAATCAAAGTGTCACAGTCTGGCATATTGAGTTATACTTAACTTCCAAAAAAATAATATATGAAACTTAAGTGTGACAAATGCAATACTTGCCTAGAATGTGTCCTTATTGTGCCTAATAATACCAAGGATAAGAATGATATAAATATTTTGCCTCTAGAGCGATGATTTACTTTACAAGAAACGTTTTATCATCAAAACTGCCTATGCTAACTGAATCAAGCTGTTTTTCAGTTATTAAAAAGTGAAATGGCAGTCTTAGATGCATTGTATGTAGCAGGGTCCAGGAGACACTAAAGAGTTTACTACAAACTGTGAGCAGGATTGTTATATTGCCTCATACATGAGTAAGAGTAGTGATTTCAGTGTCATAGTCTGCCATCTTGCACTCTGGTAGTTTTCATTTAGTAATGGGTATTTGTTTTGGTTTGATCACTTCAGTTCTTTTAATAATTGTTCAGAATAAGAGCTGGAATTACATCAGATCAAAACAAAATCACAGACACATGAGCATGTGAGCACGCGCACACACATGCACACACACACACACACACACACACACACACACACACACACACACACACACATGAAAATGCTTTATTGCACTTTCAGACTGCCATATTTACAATGTTACAATGTAGCTCATAGGGAAAAACCCTCCAACAAGATCATTGTAGGTCTCATTCTAGATATCTCAATAGGAATATGCTAGAACACCAAACCATAAATTAACACTAATTTTAAAACATTCAATAATGTATTCCAGTCTAATTTTGAGAGGCAAACTCTTCCATCTACTCCTTACTTTAAAATAGAAACAGTTTTTCCTAGCCCCTAATTTAACCACATTAGCATAATTTCTTGTAACCTTCTCATGAATAACAATATACATTACCAAAGTACTTCCCAACTGATCATTTTTCAAACATTTGTACACCCATATGTCTGCTCTATATAACATATAAAATGTAGAATATAACTTCAATATTTTCAATATTTCTGATAGTATACATCATTCAAGCTTTGAATCATCTTTCTAAAATATTTTTTCACACATTTTCTATTACTAATTTCAAGTTTACAATAAGTACAAAATATGCTTCTGTACACTAGTACTGGACAAACAATGGCTTTGTACATTGTTATCATTACTTTCTCATCCAGTAGTGCATCACCCTAAATGTTGTACTCATAATAACATAACAGGTTTGCAGAACTTTAGTAATATAGTCAGAAAAAATATGTTATTTTCAGTCAGTTTACTAAGATCTTCATATTGTTCACAACTATCAATCATCATTCCATTTACACCAATGGTCTATCTATTATTTATTTAACCAAAGTGCATATTTTTGGTTTGATGAACTTAAATGCAGCTCTATTACTCTGCACACATGCACTTAATTAGTCTAAATACCATTGCAATTCTAGATGATCCCTTATCAATCTAACAATCTCAACAATTTTGTCATTATCTGTAACTCTCTCAACCCAAAATTTAGATATCATAGGAAAACTTGTTATGAATATATAGAATGGAAAAAGCCCTAATATGGATCCCTGAGGGACACCCCTTTTAAGTTTTATTTTCCTAGATTTTACTCTATGGATGCAGACCCAATCCTTTCTGTCATGTAACTAATTTGCAATCCATTTCATTACACGCTTATTAAATTTCCATTGTTTCAAAGCATTATGAGATACATAATCAAAACAAAAATCACATCAAGTGATACTTTTCCATTCAGGATACTCACCATATCTCCATAAAATTAATTACATTTGTAATGACAGATCTTTCTTATGTGAACTCATTAATTAATGTCACAGTAACTGTTGAAATTCTGATTTAATTAACAAGACTAATAAGACCAGACAAAACTCTTTCCTAATAAAAGTGTTAATCTTATTGGCCTAAAATTATCCACACTATGAAAAATCCCTCTGTTATAAACTAGGACAAAATTTTCCCCTTTCTGATAAATAAGGACATTACCATGTTTTAGTCTTTGCTGAAACAAGTAACTTAATGACTTTGCTTTTGTATGCCTAACTCCCTCCAAAAAGACCCCATTAGCCTTATCTGGACAAAGAGTGGAGTGGTGGTAGTCACCAATGGTACAGTACTTTACTTAAAATCTCAACAAACCTTGAATCAGCACATATAGAATTGCCATCTACCTGGATAGAAAAAAGTAAGAAAACCCCCCAATCACATTTGGCAGATATGTAACTACTATTCTCTCTTGCAAAATGCATATATTTTAATTGTATTCCTTCCTACATCTTTTTACACATTTTAAATATGATTTCTTGTTATCTGAAATATGTATACCCAAATTGCACTCATAGCCCCTGTTTGCTATTCTGACTTATTTTCCTACTGTCTCAATTATATTCCTATACTTGTTTTTTTAAGAAAATTGTTATTAATTTAACATATTTACAATATACACACAGAAAGGAAGAAATTCATCTTCACATAATAGGAATACATTGAATCATCAATGTAAACTTAAACAATTAACACATTATGAATCTTAATATTTCGGTAACAACACTTCAAGGTCATCCCTACAATCAATGGTCCTACTATGATTTATAGATCTTATTCTGATCACTTCTTTTTCAGTTTTACATAGTATTTTTATTTTTTTTAATTCTTTGAACATATAGTTTGATTTCCAATTTTTGTAATAAATAACTAAATTGTTTTGCAATTGTCAAGACATCCCAAAACAGTTTTTTGATATTTGGCTTTTACAGATACAGGATGTGGAACATTCATTAGTGCTACTGATCTAGTTAAAAAACAATTTTCTGACCATAACCCCTTAAACAACATAAATATCTCTTCCCAATATACATTTAATTTCTCACAGTCCATAAACGTGTGTCAAATCAGCTTTTATATCTTTACATCTCCAACAAATTGAAGAAGTCATTTTACTAAACTTTATGTGGAGTAACATACATCCTATGTATATATTTTCACATAAAACATTCCACTATAACCTTGAAGAAGTTTGACTAACTGATTTCAGTATCAAAAGTTTATTCTTACCATCTACTGAGTCACTCATTCCAACACTATCTAAAAAGTTCCCAAATTTTGTATTGAAATTTTTATTACTATTGTTGTTGTTATTATTATTATTATTATTATTATTATTATTATTA
This sequence comes from Protopterus annectens, assembly GCF_019279795.1. Classification (NCBI taxonomy): domain Eukaryota; kingdom Metazoa; phylum Chordata; order Ceratodontiformes; family Protopteridae; genus Protopterus; species Protopterus annectens. The sequence goes on along the minus strand of NC_056737.1, from coordinate 1,882,221,882 downwards.
TTATGAACTTATATAGCTTGCACAAGCTTCCTTTGTATGTCAATAACAGCTTTCATATATTCATAATAATTGGGAATAATGTTCTCTTCCTTTTCACTCATATTATTCACAAATTCATTTAATTTCTTCCTGATCAATAATATTAACTGGTTAGCAGATTCATACAACTAAAATTCTTTCAATGGGACCAGACAGTGTCCCGGGCTGTGTCCTACATGAACTCCAAAAAGAGCTAAACCCAAACATAAAACTACTGTTCAGTCTCAGCCTTACTACATTTCCGTTATATTCAGATATATGCAATAGATGTTTTTTTAAACCAGTTTTTATTTAAATATATGTTTTGTATTATTTTCCCACTAGTATACTAACTTATTCTATGTATCTTGTATTTCTAAAATCTCCCATCAAAGAGCTATTTAACCATCAGTTCTTTATTAAATATAGTATATGTACATATTTCTTAATTTACTGTTTCTGCTCTTTTATTAATAGGTTCATAGGTTCATAGGTTCATAGGTTTATACTAGGCTATCTGCCCTAAGGCATTTATAAGCCTAGCCCAAATTTTTGTGGCTTACGCCACCCCTTATATGAAAAAAATACTGTGCCCATTAGTTTGTTGTGCCTCTGTCCAGCAGTGACACAGAGATGATTCCCGGGGTAAACCTACGATCTCCCATCCACAGGTCTAGATTTCTCTTGAACAGAGTCAGCGAGGTGCTCTGCCTCACATGGACCGGGATTTTATTCCACAGCATAGGGAGTCTCTGAGTGATAAATCTATCCCTCCAGCATGTCCTATTTATATCCGTGCTAAGGTTTAAGTCGCTTGCTCTAGTGGTTTTGATGGATTTGGATTTTTTTGAGTTGGAGCATGTTCATTAATTCCGGGTTGGACATGGCCTTGTATGTCAGGCACATGTCACCTCTGAGCAGACGGTATGTGACTGAATAGAGCTGGAGTTTCTTCAATCTGGCAGCATATGACAGATTTTGGAGTCCCTTTATCCTTTTGGTGAGGAACTTTTGGGGTCTCTCCAATTGCTGCAGATGTCGGGTGAGATACATCCCGAATGGGGCATTGTACTTGATCATTGGTCTGATAAGTGAAGAGTACAGGGGAACAATAACCTCACTAGATCTGGATGTGAATCCCTTCATGATCAGGTGGGCAATGTAGAAGGTCTTTCTAACCACTTTAGCAATGTGAGTGTCAAAAGAAAGGCCACTGTCAACCTGGGTCCCCAGGTCCCTGATAACCTCTTCTGTGCTTAGTGGATTGCCACCTATATGGTAGCTTGGGGTTACCTTGTTTTTCCCGAAGGGTATGACTATACATTTTTGGCGTTTAACTTCAGGCCATGGCTCTGGCACCAGCTATCTGTTTCTGTGAGTCCCTTCTGAAGGATATCCGTGTCTGATGCACTTTCCACTATGGCCCCCAGTTTGCAGTCGTCTGCAAACTTTGTCAGCCAAAGTCCTCCTATGTTGGCCTGTACTTCTGAGAAGTAGATGCCAAACAATAGGGGGCCAAGGACCGAGCCCTGTGGGACACCACTTGTGACCGGCTTGGAGTCTGACACAGCGCCAGCAACTCTAACCCTGTGGGTTCTGTCCTTAAGCCAGTTTGCAACCCATCTTGTGACATGTGGGTTTACATTTAAGCTGGTAAGTTTTTCTACAATACCCGAGTGGGGTATTGTGTTGAAAGCCTTTGCAAGGTCAAGGTAGGCTGTATGGACTGCCTTTCCCTCATCAATGGCCTTGGTGACTGTTTCAAAGAAGTCGACCAAGTTCAAAAGGCATGATCTTCCCTTGACAAAGCCAAACTGGGTCGGGTCCAATGTCTGCAAGTCCCCTATATCTTTGTTTATGAGCTCCATTATGATCCTCTCCATAGCTTTGCAGACTAGACTTGTTAAGCTTATGGGGTGGTAATTACCAGGGTCCGTAGAGGCGCCTTTGTGGAGTGGGACAACAGTTGCCGTACGCCACTCCTTGGGCACGTATCCTGTGGTAAGGCTGAGATTAAACAGCTGCCTTATGTGTGGGTTTAATTCCTCATTTAGCTCGTGTAGCACACAGCCGGGGACACCATCCGGTCCCATTGATGCTGTGTTTTTAGCTTTAGAGAGAGCAGCTTTCACCTGCGCATTTGAGATGTCCGGGAGGCTACACTCGGCTGGGATAGTTATCTCTCCTTTAGGGGGGGAGGGGTGAAGTTTGCACTGAACCTGTCTGCCAGTATGTTGGCAATGTCTGTGGGTTCAGTGATTTTTGTATCATTTTGGACTAATTCTGAGCATATCTGGGAGTTTCCACCCAGGTTCCTAACATAGCTGAAAAGGCCTTATGATTGTCCTTTGAATCCATGGCAATTTTTCTCTCAAAATTGGCCTTAGTTGATTTCATGAGTGCTCGTATTTTTTACTAATAATGATCAGGGGTGACTTCCCTTTTATGGATTTTGTTCTATCATGTAATAGCTTTCTCCTCTTATTGTAAAGTTTGTTAATGGCTGGGGTCCACCAGACTGGACGTTTGCCCTTTGTGGAAAGAGTCTTGGTTTTATTTGGGATTGCCTGATCCATGCAGTCCTGGAGGTGTTCATAGAAGGCATTTGTAAGGGCTTCCGCAGCTTGGGTTGTGGTTTCCACTGGCTCAGGGGCCTTGAATAGCTGACATTGCATTCCTTGTGTATATGTATATTCATAAGATATTTACTCTTATTAATATTAATATTACAAGTGATCTTGACTATATATAAAATAATTTCTGCATCAATTTGAATACATGCATTTAACCATTGTGAACTGCTGCTCTGATCTAAGCTTTACTTGCTGACATGAAAATCTGTCTACAGCATGTGAAAATGAGAATTCACAGCACACAGGAGCTGTTAATTTCCTCTGTAAGTTTCTCATTCTTCTTAGTTTCTTTAAGCTGTTTCAATCAATGACAAACATCTATCTTTACTTCCTTCAATTAATATGTACAGTCAATATTTATAGTTAAAGTTAATAGTGCATAAGCTCTTAACATGTAAAATACTAGCAAATGATATGCTACAATACTATATATAATATATATGTTATAACATTATTATAGCTTTTGTCTTACCAATTCTTCACTTCTAAGAAAAGAAAGTAGGTGCTATTGTTTGTAGATTTCTCACATATATATACTTGAGAAAAGAAAACAAAAAGGTATTTTTCTTCTTTCATGGAGATCAGAGATGACCTTTGAGCTAGATTTACTTCAGCACAGCTCAAGGCAGGAAAATTGTAGCATTCTGAAGAGACCGAACATTCTTTTGTTCTCATGCTTTTTCAATGTGTCTGTTGTTTCATAAGTGACCTGTGAAAGGAATGTGTCACACAGGAACAAAGAAAAAAAATCACCAGCACTTTAACACTTCCAATTAGCATATTACTTAGATCTAACATTCAGTTAACTCAGCAATGCACACACTAAGTGATGTTGAATAAATAAAATAAAATTGTTAACTTTCATAACTTTAAAGTTACCAATTATATTGCTTATAATACAATGACATTTTATTCCAGAAAGTGTTTGTTTAACATTTAGAAACATGTTAATAGGTTTAGTTAGGTGAAATACATTAAGCCTTTCACTGTAAATATAGTAAAATAGTAGAATAAATCCTTTATTTTCCTCATCATGAAAAAGTGTTTTAGCTTAAAATATAAATGCATACTTACATATGTTTTAAGGCTTAAAGTCAAGTACAAACCTTTTTAGAAATTAATAGCCCAGCAATCAGTGAATAATTCATTTTTAGGCTTTTTAATTTTAGAAGCAGTTTTCCAATAATTCAGCTCACTCTGTCTCTTCAGAGATATACTGTTCCTCTCCATTTCCTCACTATTAAGGATTTTGTTGCTGTTAATAAAAGTGAATGCCTCCTTCATACCTCTCAAATGTACCTCTTTATGAGAAACATTCCTCATTTAAGGTCCTAAAGTTTTCATGTTCCTCGAAGTTCCACATTGAAGGCATCTGTCACAAATTCAGTGTTAGGAATTTGTTTTAATGGATATCTGTGATAAAGAGAACAGAAGCATATTAATTAATCAACATAAGTTTTTATATGTGAAAAAATAGCACATTTTAACCATCCTATGAGTTTCCTAGATGAAGTTTTTAGTAAGTTATTAAGTGTGCCACATTTTATCCATTTGTTCCACATTATAGGAGGTTGTGTTCCTCTTTTTGGAGTTGGTGGGGATAAGCTTTCAGACCATTAAAGATTTTGATTTCTTCAGAAAGGAGTAATTTGATCTTTGCAGGGAACACCAAAGTGGGTTTAATTTTTTTTTTTTATTTTGTAAGCTCCTTGATCACTGGTAAACAGGATTTTCTTTTACTCATTACTTTATTAGAATAGTGATTGTCAAATATGATTACATATTCATCATTTTAATAAGTGGTCTGGACCATACTGCTTTTAAAATGTGATCTTTTTTCTAAGCTAGACATGAACTTAACTATAATTGAGTATGGTGGTGAGTTTTCCATCATAGAAGGTACTCTTAGAGATCTATGTGCTCTTTCAAGTCCAAACGATAAGGTTTCAGGTAGCTTTAATGTTTTATGTAATGGATAGTTAAGAAGTTTATTATATTGTTTTCTTCATACTTTTCAGGTATACCATAAATTCTAATGTTATTTCATATCTGTCTATTTTCTAAATCATCAAGTTTTTCTATGAGTCAGTTATTTTGTTTTAAAAGAAATTCAGTCTGAGACACCTTGAGTTATTATGCTTTCATGATCATGCAAAGTCTCTTCCACACTATTGATTTGTGTCCCTTGTTGTTTAGTAATACTATCAATATGTCCCATCCTCTATCTGGTCTCTTCTTTGAAACATTCTAGTTTTGTATCCAGTTTGTCTATTTTAAGTAATATATCCTGTATACTTGATAATACGGACTGAATGTTTTCTAACCCAAAATTCCTGAGTACCATGTCTTGCATGACTCATGTTGAAGACTTTTGTGTTAACCAAACAGTTAAAATTCTTTCAGAAAGAAAATATTGCTTTTGAAGAATGTGAAGCTATAAATCTTTTCTCTGACTAATAATGAATAAAAATAGCTAGCAAATATCTTCAATTTTTAATTTTTTTATTCCATTTTCTGTCAGAGAACATTTTCAGCCACAGAGCCTTCACCAGTTGCTGCTCTCTGTTACCCATCTTGGCCACTCCCCAATATTCCTATACTTCTGCTGGTAAATTTTACTAGGAATCCTTTCTTCTCATGCCAGTACTTATTTTTTTCTTAACTAGCACATATACTACATTTTATATTCAACCACTGGACTTTTCTAGATGCCTTTCCTGCAAGCACTTTTCTCACTGGGACAAACATTTCTATAATTTTGTTTTACCAAAGCATATATGCCACATGTCCTCAGCACTCTTACTAGAAAATTCTTCCTGCCAATTCTTAATGAAATTTTTAATAGATAAAAAGCTCAGTTCCACAAAAGTTCCTTCTCGATAAGGTACCATTATCATGCTTCTAAATCTCATAATGCAAAATGCACTTTGTTACACAATTATAGAACTTGATAATGCTCCTATAATTTTCACTTCAGTGACCATTATATCTCTTGTGAAAAAAATAAATCTAATATATTATTTCCCTTAGTTAAACTTTGGATGTATTGAGCTTTGTCCAGTTTACACAACTGGTAACATCCGATGATTGATATGGCCTTATATCTAACCTAAATTGAAAATGAGACAATATCCTCTCTAGCATTGTTATAGTTAGGAAACCCTATAACCATCATTTAAATACATTGTAACCCCCCCATTGACTATTTTCTAGTATTATATATGTAGTCCCCAGAATTTCCAAGGCAGATGGGACTAAGTTGGACCACAACAATATCTACTTTTTCTTTGTGCAATAGTAAGAATATTTCATCCATTTTATTATACAAACTTATTGCATTTGTCACCAAAACCTCCAAACTTATAGTCTCCACAGAATAATAATTTTCCCTCACTAAACCATCCCTTCCAATTCATAAAAAAATTCATATTTTTTTTTATCTTGTGGCATAGTATTCAACATTCCAAGGACATGCGGTAGGTGGATTAGCACTGCAAATTAGCCATAAGTGTGAGTGTGCATGCAAGTGTGTGGTGTAGAAAAACAACTATGGCAGGGATAGCCAACTGGCAGTGTGAACCTTGGCTCCATCTGATTGTCACTGTTGAAGTTGACACCCCAACTCCATGTGCAAAAATGGGAAAAATAAGTTTGTGGATGAATAGATGGATAAATGGATGGATGGATGGATGGATGGATGGATGGATGGATGGATGGATGGTATTCTATTTGCACCATAGCTACAATTTAGTCAGTCCTCTGTAAAATAATCTCTACTCCCCATATATTTCCAATTAAGCAGAATTTATTTTCAGTCACAAGCATGATGATCATAGGATCATAGGAGCATAGCAAGTTACTAGGCTAATGGCCCCAGGAGCCTTAAAAGCCTAGCCAAGTTTAACCTGTGTTGCCAAGGGTTTCTGGTTCAAGTAGACACTAAAATCAGCACCTATTGCTCCTGTCCAAGAGGTACACAGGTGTAACCCCTGGGGTGAATTTATGGTTATCCATCCAGTCATCCAAATTACTCTTAAAGATGGCTAATGAGGTGCTTTGTTTGACATGAATAAGAAGCTTTTTCCATAGGTGGGACAACTTCTGTGAGACATATCTGTCCTCTCCAGCAAGTTCTGATGATATCACATACCAGGTTAAGTTCCTTTGAGCAAGTGACCTATGTGCCATTTGACTTGTGAATGTGCAGCATTTCCATTAAAGCTGGGTCAGAAGTTGCTCTATATGTAAGACACAGGTCACCTCTGAGCAGTCTGTATGACACAGAGTAAAGTGATAATGATTTCATTCTGTCTGCATAAGACATCTTGAAGTCCCTGAATTTTCTTTGTAAGGAACTTTTGTGGTGTATCCAATTGCTGCAGGTGCTTGGAAAGGAATAGTAAAGTACTCTATTATTGACCTTTTGGCTATCCAGTGGGTGACATACGGGTTTGCACATAACCTTTTTAGTTTGTCAATAATGTCCAAGTGGGGTATTGTGTCAAATGCCTTGGCCAGGTCAAGGTAGTCAGTGTGAACAATTTTGCCCTCATCCATTGCTTTGGTGACCTTCTCAAAAAAGTCCACCAGGTTGAGTATGCATGATCTGCTCTTTATGAAACCAAACTGGGTTGGGTCCAGTGTCTGGAGGTTTACTATATCTCTGTTGATCATCTCCATGATAATTCTTTCCATGGCTTTACATATAAGACTAGTGAGACTTATGGGTCTGTATTTTCCAGGGTCTGTAGATGGCCCACCTTTATGCAGAGGGATGATTGTTTTCTTTCTCCATTCATGAGGCACAAAGTCTGTTTGGAGGCTACAGTTAAATAGTCATTCCAGAAGCTAGTTATAAACTGACTCTAGCCCACATCTAGCTGTACTCCAGTTTGGGATTTTCTATGTTACACAATGTAACATCTGTCCTTGTTTCTGCACTGCTGTACTTCACTCACATTGGCTATGGTTTTCTAAAGCTGTCTTATGAAATTAGTATGTGAACAAAGGTTAATAATAGTACAGCACACACAGACTGACAATATGTAGAACACAAATTATTAATACATTACATCAAAGAAAAATGGACACTTCCAGGTTAGAACCATGAATGTCATCACACAAGGTAGTTGCCTTAGGCCTTTGAGCCACCAAAGCTGCATGGCAAACTAGGGGTCATTCATCACAGAATCACCTGCATAAATATGTACATTACTTATTCCTCCATTACATAAGACATACAAAGTAAGATCAATTTCTATATTACTGTCCTGAGACCTTGTAAAATTCTCATAATACCATTAATGAGTTAAGGTTACAGCAGTTACAAGGGAGCACCACATGTTCTGCTCGAATACACAGTGGTTTGACTATCATTTAACCCCACTGCCTAACACCTCCCTTCAATGATGTGCCAATAATCTGCTGCAGTAGGACTGCATGAATATTCCATGCATGAAGCCTAATGAATAGAAATAGAAACATGTTACTGGAATGGGTATCTGTAGTCTCATGTGGATGTCATTTCTGTCCATCTAGCCCACTATAATTGCTTGCATAATCTACCCGGTCCATACATACAATGACATATCATAATAATCAACTAGAATACTGTGTAGGTTACAGACTTACCCTGCAAATGTGACAGTTGACACAACTGTAGTTCGGGTCTGACTCTGTCTAATGCAATCAGTACACAGCCAATACATGGATAGGTACAGGATATGTGAGTTGCCTGGCATCAATTTTAGTATATGTATGTGAGTAGGACTAAGCTGCCATCCCCTAGATCCCTAAGTTGTCAGTGAATGTGCTATGCATTGGTCTCTTAGCCAAAGCCAGGGCCTACTGAGCATGCCTATATCTGCCTAAAGGGACATCAGCAAGGGGTTCCTTCTCCAAGCCATCCTGTGACTGTAGTGACCTAGGCACTGGTGGTGGACTGTGTATCCCTTCCCTTTGAAATCCTGCCACAGCTGTTTCCACAGGATTAGATTGTGTAGCATAGCACATATGTGAATATCTGTGCTCATGTGGCTGGAGTATACTGTAGGGCTCCACAAGATATATTGAGGAACTGGAACCATGACTTCAGAAACCCAAACACACACTCTGTGATGTTCCTAGTCTGTGTGTGTGCCTCATCATGGTGCTCTTATGTGGGTGTGTAAGCATTTCTGATGGATGTCATTATCCAAGGTTCTGGGGAGTAGCCAGCAACCTCAAGTAAATGGCCCTGTGGGATGTCCCCCATAGCAAGCATCTGGTACAGCTGTGATGTGTGCCACATATTGGAGTTGTGATAACTGCCAGGGTTGCCAGCACACACATTCAGAATAATGCCCTGGGCATTGCATATGACCTGGCAGTTGATGGAGTGGTACCCCTTGCAGTTAATGTAGATTGCACCCTTCTCACCAAGTGGTGGCTTGATGTGTACATGTGTTCAATCTATGGCACCCAGTACTTCATGGCAGTGTGCTACATGGCAGAAGTGCATATTGCTGGCCCTCTTCACAGGGAAAGGATATGTGCTCACTGGCATGTGGAAGCATTGCATCCATGAATTTGTGGAGTGTCCTGGATGCAGATGCCAGTGTCACCCCCATCATGTCCCCAGTTGGTCTTTGAAAAGTACCTGTAGCTAGTATCCATGGGGCCACACATACCTTTGTTTCCACTGGGATGGGTTCTTCTCTGTTAGCTCTGGCTGTGAGTTCTTGTCATATGTCCCTATCCACCGTGTACCACTCTACAATATCCAGCTCTACAATATCCAGCTCATGCAATTCCTGGAAGGATACCCTGGGCCTGAACACTCTTCTCCTTCTCAGCCTAAGCCTATTATCAGCAAAACCAGCAGCATTGACTTCAGCATCTAGCAGCTACAGATGCAGCATAGCTGAAGCAGCCCCCAACATTATCCCAGTTAAAACACCCAAATCTCTACTCCAATGGTCCAGAGTATTGATGGGAAAATCAGAATGTAGGGTGTATACATTCTTTCTTTTTATCTTGCTCAAGATACAATTGACATCATGTAAAGGCCCTACTTTAGTGCACAATATGGTGCAATGTGACAAAGTGCATAGCATAGCTTAGACAAAAGTAAGATTCTTATTTAAGATATCCGGTTTTAATAGATTGCTGCTTATGTCATCACTGTCATGTGGGTATTCTGCTTACAAGAACAAGCTACGCTATGTGGCACTCTGCACAAACATGTGACCTGGAAACAACAAATCCTAACAATAATAAGACACACATCCCTAATGTTATCCACATCCAGTGGGAATATCAACATCGTGTAGGAGCCTACAAGAAGTGGAAATGCAGGCACGGTTGCTCCTTTTAGCAATTCAAGAAATTTACCTCATTTGCATACATATCCATGCTGATAGCCTAGAAACGACACAGTTCATAGCCACGTAAGCTGAGTGGGGACCCAAAGCAAGGTCCTACAGTACATTTGTGAAAACCACATTAGAAATGTTATTTTTAATTTTTTTTATTTCTATTAAGCATGTTTGTGCACTGTGATGCAGAGCACAAGCATACCAAATTATTAAAAAAATATATTAATTTTACATATCCTCTTTCTTTTTCAGACATCCACAATGAACCTTTTGCACATATATGTATGTGATCTAACATTTTCAGGGGAGTTATGTCCATATTTGTGGAATTTTACATCCCCTTCTGTCTGTGTAAACTCCTGTATTTGGAAAGAATTCCACATACACTATGGACACTGACATGGAGTCTACAGGAATGCGTTTCTGCTTGTTGGATCACATACCCTGGCTCATTTGCATAAGATTCACCTACTTATGAGGACATTTGAATTCCACAGAAGTTTTCCTGTTTGCATGTGCTTGCATGCCACTAAGCGACACTTACTGAATCTAAAATTGTTCAGTCTCATATATGCATTGCGGCACAATGGGTACACCAAAAAAAATCATGTAGGCTTTACTGAACACTCCCCCCGTGGTCTTTCTTTTTTTTATAGAAAAAGATGTAGCTATGAAGCTTCTCAGTTTGTGATCCCTGCAGTAGTACCTTCTCTAGCAAGTGACTTTTAACCTTTCATAGTCCTATAACTCAGTCCCTTCCATACCAGTGAAGGATTTCAGTGGTTCTCTGGTCAGCTGGATTGAAATAGCCCTGATCAGCTCTGTCAGTCCCATCTCTTTTGGTGGTTTTATCAGTCAAAGATGACAAGATACACCTCTACATCCTCCCCTCATCATATTTACTGGTAGAATTGTCCTTTGTATTACATTGATCGCGTCTATATCACCATATCAAAGATGCAAAATGTCGAACGCTCACAAAAGCGAAAATGCCGAAAATCAAACTTGTTATTGTGGGGGGCTGCACCCCCCCCTCCACACCCCCCGCTAAATATATATTCCAACTCTGAGATTGTACTACAGTGAGGAAAAGGCAAATATCCCAATCTTCACTGTACAGCGATCTCAAAAACGGACCCTTAACATTTCAGCACTTCCGCTATTGTGAGCGTTTGACATTTTACTTTTCAGTACTGTGATATAGACCCACATTGATCTGACCACTGCACAATCCTTTCAATAGTAGGACCTGCAGCAACTTTTTGTAGTAACCATTCTAAGATTGTCATGCTATGAAACAGACTTTCACACAGATGCAATTAACAAGCAACAAAAAATCTCACAGCACACATCACTGGACTGTCTCTTTCACACTGGGTAATCCTTTGCTCCAAAAATTCTACTTTGTCAAGGTGGTGAAAATTGTGATCAAAGCAGGTGGCCTTCTTTCAGGCAATGAAAGGTACTATCTTATGACTTTCACATCAAAACACATACTAAAAAGATACTTGCTGCAATCAGCCAATGTGCAATATTAAAGAAAGAGATCACAAGTCTTAGGGCATTAGTAGAGTTTTGTGTAGAAAAATATATAAAATACAGGCTCTTCCTAAAACAATAATACTTTTATTTAATAAAACATCACAGCAAGTACCTTCAATACAGTACTATATACCTAGGATAATGCCAACTTTTACCTTGTAGGTCGCATTGTCCACAAACACATGAATCATATGGGTCGGCATGATGAGTCATACCCCTTTTAGGGTCTATATTAGAACACCGAACATTCAAAATGTTGACTGTTCTAATATCGACCCGTTTTCAGCGAATGCTGAAAATATCGAAGAAACAGAAAAACAATTTTTTTCCTAGGGAAATAATTTGGTTGTCAGTTTCTGTTGCTTCGGTATTTTCAGCACTCTAGTGGAAAGTTACGGGTCGGGTTTAGGTAAGTGTGCGATTGTGTGGACGTGAGGGTTAGGGCGGGGTAGGTGAGTTAGGGCTAGGGCGCGGGTGAGATGACTGTGCGATAGTGACAGACCTTAGGGTTAGGGTTTGGATTAAGGTAAGTGGATAGTTAGTGGCGTATGTGTAGTTTAGTGTAGGGTTAGGTGTAAGAGTTTAGGTGTATGTGTGTGGATTGATTTTTTTTGGTGTGCTTGTGGTGTGTGTATGTGTTTTGGAACAGTGAATTATTTCCCCTAGGAAAACATTTGCTGTTCTGAATGTTCAATGTTTTGTATTTTCAATTGCTAGGGTTCGATATTAGAGCACTCGACATTTTGAATGTTTGGTGTTCTAATATAGGCCCCCCTTTTAAAGGGACTAATTTGCAACAGTACGAAATCTGTGCCCAAGAGAGCAAATGCTCCAACAACTCCAAACCCATAAAATTAGTCACAAGGAAGACTGCCAGTACCAGTACTAATGCCAAAGTATTTATTAAATCTTAAATTCCACCACAAAACACATAAGAATTAAACACTTAATGATGTCACCATGTTTACTGTTCACCATAGAACTTCATAAGATTAAATACATTATAAGTCCCATGATACCCTATAAATAGTCTATTTAAAACTCATTACCCAACTAAAATTCACATTCAATAAAATACATTCAATAAAATAATTATAATGCATTTTAAAATATCTTGTTCGTGCTTTGAACAAATATATACATCTGAAATGTATACCACCTATTAAAACTTATAAGTCCACATTTTTATAACCTCCTAATAATATTATTTCAAATGAATATATATTAAGCTTTTAGATAAAACGTTTTGATAAATGGGTGTCATGGGACTTACAGTGTGTTTAATCTGATGAAGTTCTATGGTGAACAAAAAATGTGGTGACAAAGTTAAGCATTTAATTCTTATGTGTTTCATGGTGGAATTTAAGATTTAATAAATACTTTAGCATTGGTACTGGTTTTGGCAGTCTTTCTTGTGCACTTTTAAAGGGACTGTTATGCCTCCGTTTGCCAAATTCACTAGCAGGCCTAATGAAAGACGAGAGGATAGAGCTTACTGGCAGTGACCACTCAGGTAAAAAGTAGTGGTTCACTCTGTGGGCTTAAAGGCTGTAGGGAGACAGTTTAGTTACCTTTACAGTGCTGGATGTCTATTTGTTTTATAAATAATAAAAGAATGTTATTAAATGAACAAGTAGATGCTTGGAAGTGTTGGGTTCGGTGATCGAGAGACATGCTGGTGGCTGCTGGGGGCTGTTTATTTTATTTATTAAAAAAAAAAATAAAGAATAAAAAAGGGAGAAGTGCTGAAGGATACTTTCCTTCAGGATTGTTGGGTGATGGGTGAGTCTCTTTATATGGCAAGCAAGGGGTAGGTACTTAAATTTCATTGTATTAATAAATGTTATAAAAAAAGCAGAAAAACGAAAATATCGTAGAGCTACAGAGGAATCATTGGTTGGCAGCTTATGAGCTGCTTTTTGTGCCATTCAGGGGGTTATTTTGAGGGTAAGTTTTATATAAAAAAAGAAAAAATATAAATAAGTAAATGTAGATATATACATATATATATATATATATATATATATATATATATACACACACACACACACACACACACACACACACACACACTCAAATAACAATGTTAGAATAACAAAATTAATAATTAATGCTTACAAAGTTTGAGCATTAAAAGTAGTTCCTTACCTCACTTCCCTGGATTGGTTGAGGATATTTTAGTTTTCTCTTGAATTAATTCTTTTTATCTGTCTCCATTGTGGTATGTAATTTATTTTGGTAAAATTGCATAGTTTCCATATTGTTGAAGGACATTTGGTTAAGATTGTTGGCCTTCAGATGAGGCTATTCACACATTATTATTCTTTATTTTTAGTGAGGCTGTTTAACACTCTATGTTATGCAGCATTATACCATGACCCCTTATTAATATTCCAAAACGTGCACGCTGATTGGTCAGAGTGCATGTTGTAAATCGACTTATACTAATGGAAAAAGGTCCGGTCGCCCGGACTTTTTCCATTAGTATAAGTCTTTTTTAAAACACTGTCTCGCTATGTTAAACTCCTTTAACATAGCAAGACAGTGTGTAAAAAGCAACAGAGATCTTGCTTTCTCCATTGCTTTTTTTTAAAAACTTGTCCCGCTATGTTAAATGGGTATAACATAGCAAGACAGCTTTAAAATAAGCAACGGAGATCTCCGTTGCTTATTTTAAAGCTGTCTCGCTATATTAAACCCATTTAACATAGTGAGACAAGTTTAAAAAAAAAGCAATGGAGATCTTGCTTTCTCCATTGCTTTTGCCCACATCTCTGATGTACTGCGTAGGCATACGCATGTGCAGTACATCAGAACTGACGCAAAATACCAGACAGCTGCGGAAGGGCAGCAAGGAGGCATTATGCAATGCCATTATTTAAGAGAAGTAATTATTTTTTTTCTTAAATAATGTCATTGTATAATAACAATAATCCACTTCTGGGTGTGGGTATTGCTGGATTTACCCACGGTTGGCTTTGTTTGGCCACTCGGGCTTCGCCCTCATGACCAAACCACGCCAACCGTGGGTAAATCCAACATTACCCACACCCAGGCATGGGTTATTGCTATATTAAATAGTTTTTTTTTGTCAACCAGATTTATGTTGAATGTGGGTGTCTTTGTGGTGTTGTGGTGCAGTGGGACTGTATGTTTGCATTACCAATTTTAGATTTTAAGTTCTAATTTCAGTTTGGTTGCTTCTCTGGGAGCAGTTTGCGGCAGGTTGGTTGTCTGGCAAATGTCCAGTTTAATATGGGGTGATGTTTTGGAAACTGTTTATGGAGTAGTGAGTCAAAGCTTTAATATTATGTTTTATCTGTAGTTTTTATTAAGATTCAATAAAGAAATGAGTTTAGCTTGGTATTTAAATATACTTATCTTGATAGGGCATACATTCCTGTAGATGGCACTACTGTTGGTTGATGTTCTTGTAAGTGCATAACAGATGATATACGTTTTAAAGGAGTATTGTATTAAAATTATGCAATGGGGCGCATGGCACAATGCTCTTATGATGTTTTCACTTTTCTAGTGATAATTGACAGGTTCAGTTGCTCATGGTATCTGTGGATAATCTTTCTTTGGTTGTTCCAGTTATTCTCTCTTCACTGAGATTGTTATTTTAGCTTATTTCCTACTTTTAGTCAGGGCTGAATGGGCATATTCTTGCTCTTTGGGCAGAGTTGCTTGGGGTAGGACAGGAGCATGGCATTCTGAAACTCCTGCAGCAGCTTAGCAGTTTCATTCTCAGGTGCATTTAGTCAGGGGTGCGAAGGGAAGGCAAGCATCTTGAAGACTATACATTCTAGAATCCCACAGCAGCACAGCATCCAAGGATTCACTGGACTGGTATTTTTTACTGGAACGCCTAGTTATTTAGTTTGTTATACCCCCCCACACACACACACAGGCACACACACACACACACACACACACACACACACACACACACACACACACACACACACACACACACGCGCGCGCGCGCACACGCACACGCACACACACACACACACACACACACACACACACACACACACACACACACACACTTTTTTTGTTTGCTATGTTAATCCTCTCTGTTTTTCAGGTTCCACTATGGTCCAGTTAATTAAGGAGAAGTGGCTTCATCTGTCTCAGGAGGCTCAAGGCTTGGTATCTGATTTAGAAGCAGTGGGGGCAGCTAAGCACGGCAAGAACTCCAACAAGAGACCATCACTTAATATGGAAGAGGTTTCAGCTGAAGGTCTAGTCCCAGCCAAGAAGGCTTGAAAGAAGACCAGCAGAGATTGGCCCAGCCAAAGGGTCACCCCTTCCTGCCTGTCTGAAGCCCAAGGTAATGTTTCTGATGGGTCAGCAGTACTAAGTATTAATGGTAGGGCCAGTCTTTTGAGGATTGTTTAGATGGGTTTATAAATTCTTTGCCGGAAGAGGGGAGAGTCAGGTTGTTTGACTTAGCCCTTGAAAGAAACTTTGATGGGTCTGCAGCTGTTCTTACCAGAGAGGAAGTAGGTACTGATGCTGGTCAGGATGCACACACATTTTTATCCAACTCGCATATTGAGTCCAAGGAGGTCAGTGGTTCAAGGAGGGAGCCCCTACTTCATTCAAATGATCATGTTCCCCAGTTTTTGTCCCCATGGCTACTTTCAGCCTTTCAAGTTACATTTCCCAGGGTTCTCACATCACAGTACATATTTCCACCAAGGATTATGAAAGGGGAATTTGTAGATATCTTTGACCTAGTGGACAATGAGTGAATTAAATGCATCTTGGATGCAGACAACATGTTTAACAAGGACTTGTTGGCATCATTAGTGGCCTTCGGGAAGAAGGCATCAGCAAGGACACCAGTAAGAAATTGGGATACTTGGTCACTGGGATTTGTGGTGTTCATAGGGGTGACCATTGAGAAGGTCCCAGTCAGGCCCTGCCTCTATTAGCCTACTTTGTGGCCATAAGGGAAGGCCACCATGTGAAAGGGTGTTCTGGTTGGCTAAATTATGATCAATGTTTCAGGAAACTGAAAGAACTGGATGAGTCTTTGTGGTGGGAGTTGAGGCATCCTGACATCTTTATCAGTGTCATGATGGGCAAGCTGACTGCCACTGGGATTGATGGGTGGACCTTCAGCATCAGCAAATGCCTTTTACTTGCCTGCAAATATAGCCACTTGTGTTTGTGGTTTGGGAAAAGTCACCCTGCCTCCAGGTGCTGGGTGTTTGTTGCCAGGGACAGACCTGTTTTCCCATTTCACAGGCAGTAAGGGAGACTGGGGAGGGTGTAACACCACCTTTCAGGTTAAGCAACCTTTCTGTGGTCATGGGGGCGGCAGGCTTTGGCAGGGGCTTAAGCATATCACAGTAGGCTCATTCCCCATTTATTTATTTTACATTTGTTTTCTGAGAAAGTCCGACTGGACACAGCTCTATTTTCAGCGGGGGACCGGGGACAAAAGCTCCAGTACAGTACATACAATACATACAATAATGTAAAATGCGAATGAGACATCTTAACATATTTGTGAGAAATCAAGCCTACTCCTAAACATACAGTACATAGAGATACAGTCTGCACAGGCAATTATTGAAGGTCATATTACATTCTTAGCTGTGAAATATTTTTTTTTTGTTTTTTTTTTTTTTTTTAAGGCATAATGGAAGTTTGGAGTCATACAGTAGTAATGTGAAGTAATGTCAGCTGGTTAACAGACTTGTCAGGGTGATAAGGTATGACCTTTGATCCTAGAAAGAGTCATTGCAACTGTTATTTGGTATGAGTTGTCCTGGGGAGTAGCTGGAGAAGAGCCATTTATTAGTATAGTGGAGTTTGAGGAGTTTTTTAAATTGGATAGTTGAGTTAGTATTAGTTATTTGTCTTGGTAGCGAGTTCCAGATTTTGGCAATAGTGCAGGCATAGAAAGATTTGCCAGCGTCATTCTTATATTTGATAACATTTGTGAGGTTCTGGTTACTAGAGCTTAAGGATCTAGTGGCAGTATGGGGCTGCATTCGATATTGGAGTGCTGGGGTTTTGTCAGGGGTGTAGTAGAGTTTGTGAGCTATAGACAGTTCATTAAGTACCAATAGTTGAGGTAGTTCAAGCCAGTTGAGTTGTTTAAGGGCTAGACAGTGATATGAGCTATATGTGGCTTCAGTCGCAAACTTGGCAATCTTGTTATAACAAGATTCTATTTTGTTTAGATCTGTTTGTCTGAGATTAGTTAAGATGGGGGAGGCATAGAGAAGGATGGATAACAGATGAGTCCTTGCAATGGTAGCTTTGGTATGTCTAGTGATATACTGTTTGTTCCTGTAGAGGAGTCCTAGCTTTTTGTTTACTTTCTTAATGGTTTGAGCTATATGGGGGTCAAATTTCAGGTTATTGTCAATCTCCACACCTAGCAGTTTAGTGTGAGCAGTAGGAGTGATTTGAATATTATCCTTGGAGTAAATAGTAATTCAATTGTCCAGAGGTGGAGATCTACCAGGGCAGAAGAGAATTAATATGTTTTTTTTGGGATTAAGAATAAGTTTGATGTTGGTAAACCACCTCTCTGCTAGAGTAACGTTATTTTGGGTTATGGTTTGTAGTTCTTTTATGGTGGGGGCTCCACATATAAGGGTGGTATCATCAGCATATTGAACTATTGAGGCAGTGAGCAAGGAAGAAGTAGAGATCTGGTTAGTAAAAAGAGAATAACAGTGGGCCTAGAATGGACCCCTGAGGGATGCCTATGGATGCTGGCAGCAGTGGGGAAAGCTGTTTATTCCATAGGAGTGCTTGTTGATGGCTGGATAGGCAGCTATTGAACCATGAGATAGTGGAGGGACTTAGGTTTAGAGTAGATAGGGTGTCAATAAGGATACTGTGGTTTACCATGTCAAAGGCTTTTGATACGTCAAAGAAAATAGAAGATACGAAGAGTCCCTTGTTTCTATGCTGGTTTACTGTGTCAGTGAATGATACTAGTGCAGTGGCAGTACTATGGGAAGGTCTAAATCCATTTTGAGTTTCAGAGAGTAAGTTTTTTTTTGGAGGTATTACATTAGTTGAGAGTGAACAGTTCTTTCTAATATTTTAGATAAAGGTGATGGGATTGCAATTGGGCAGTAGTTGGTGAGTTCTAAGGAGTTAGAGTGGAATACTATGAGATGTTTTCCATGAGTTAGGTACCTTACATTAGGCTAGTGACTTGTTTATGAGGATGGACACAGGGTAGGCTATTGCCTCTGCTGATATCTGGAGGAATTCTGCAGATAGATTATCAGCAGCCAGTGTGGTTGGTTTAAGTTTCTTAAGGAGTTTGGAAATTACTTTGATGGGGATCGGGTGAAGGGCAAAGCTAGAGTAGTTTTTTTGTGTATTACATTGAGGCGGGGTGGCTACTGGTGTGGGGTTGTTAGTACTATTCTGGGCATTGACTAGAGTTTGGAATGTTTCAGTAAAGAATCTGTTAAATTGAGTGGGTATGTTGTTGTGGTTGTTTGGTAGTACTGGGATTGGAGTAGATGCTTTTCCTGGGTGTAGCATATTGTTTATTATACCCCAGAATTTCTTAGGGTTGTGAGTGTGTTTTTCTTGTATAGTTTTGTAGTGGTTAAATTTATCAAGTTTAATTAGTTTTTTAGCTTTGTTTTGGAGTTCTAGATAGTTTTGTCGCAGATTAGTTGTTTTGTGTTTATGAATTTGAATTCAGGCCTTGTCCCTTTCTTTCATTATGTTTCTAGTGTCTTTTGTTAGCCATGGGGAATAGTTAGTTTTTATTCTTGTGGTATGGGAGGGTGTGTGATAGCTCAAGATTTCTAAGAAGGTTGAGTTAAAGTACTGTACTGCTTTATCTAGAGGTAATTGTTTTAGTGGAGTCCAATTACAGCTTTTCGGTGAATTGATGAAGTCAGTAGTTATAAAGTTGTTTTTCTTACATACTACTCTGAGGATAGGCTGGTAACTATGTTGGGGTCTGTTTCTAATTGGGTAGGTTGGTTGATGGTCACTTAGACAGTCAGGAAGACTGACGGAATGCTGTGGAAGAGTGTGATCCGATTAGCAGAATCCAATCTAAGATGGATTCGCGTTTGGATGGATTCGCGTTTGGATGTTTTATCTGTTCTGGCTGGTGTAGATATTATTTGGGTAAACCTATGCAGGTTTATGTGAGTAGAGGGATTTAGGATGGAGCAGTTCAGCCAGTCAATATTAAAGTCACCTAATATTACAGTTTTTTGTGGCAGGGTGTTTGAGATCCAGTTCAATAGACATTCCATAATAGTAATGTAATAGTCAGGTGTGATGTAACCGCCTGCAATAATTATTTGCTTGTTGGAGTTTAGTTTTAGTTTGGACAGGATTAGTTCTACAACTTTGACCTCTTGGGTGTCATAATCAAATTGTTCTAAGGTTAGATGGTTTTGGAATAGTATTGCTACACCTCCTACTTTTCTTTCTAGTCTATCTCTGTGTATGATATTATAGCCTAGGGCTGTGATCTCATAGTTGTGGTGTTCTGGTTAAAGCCATGTTTCAGTTACAGTGATATTTGGTTTATATAGTGCTAGTAAGGCGTGGAGGTCCTGGATTTTGTTAAGTATGCTCCTTGCATTTAGGTTTAAGAAGAGCAGTGATGAAACAGGTCTATGGTATAGGGGTTTGCAGGATTTGAGTTTAGGTTGGTTGTCCGAGTGAGTCCTGGATTAGGGTGTATGTCACCACAAGAAGAGAGTTTTTGGCATAGGTATAGATATAGTTTATGTAGTCTGTGAATTATATTAATTTGTTTTTGAGGTGAGTGAGGGTTGGTTTTGACTGTTAGTTTGAAGTGTAAGTAAGAGGAGGATTGAGAGATGGCAAGATCATATGGCCTTATAGGGAAGTTTTTTTTTTTTTTTTTGGTATTGGCTATGGAGTCTGTTTGCCATTGGGTGGGGGCATTGAAATGGAGGTGAGTATGACAGGTGGACAGTATGAGAGCAGGAGTATAGTGAGGATTATTTATGCGTAGAATAGTGCATTTAATAGTTGGGAATGTGGTGTGTTCTTCATTTTGTCTAGCTTTAGAGAGAGTGAGTTGAGTATGAGGCTGATACTGTATGGCTGTGTGGGTTGGGAGTTGTAGTAAGAGTGAGGTGCTGAGAGTTGCTATGGGGGAGATGGGTGTAGAACTACAGGCTAATTGGGAGTGATGGAATTAAGGTGGGTGGAGTTTTTAACTATAAATCTAATTGCTAAGGGGATGGGTGGGAAAGGGGGTAGGGTACAGGAGTGGAATGAGCGTAGCAAATGGAGCAGGCAGAGATAGAAGGCTGAGACACTGGAGTGCTTGACAGACTATCAGTATGTAAGTGAAAATAAACTTACTAATGCTATGCTGTAGTCTAGGTAGGTAATGTTAGGGACTCAACAGTTTAAAAAAATTACAGTTGCTAGATGAATTATTTCTACAAAAAAACAAAAGACCTCCTCTGAAATCATTGTTGGCAAACTTAAGAGGTTAGGTCAAACTCTTATGTAACCCAGTGGATAGCCAGCTGGCTCACTGACAGGACCAGAAAGTTAGAACTGGGGTGTCCACCTCTACATACAGTCCAATCACAAGTAGTGTCCTTCAGGACTGAGTGGCATTTACTTCTCTTAAGTCAAGGCCAACATCAATGACCTCTGGCTGACTAAATTTGCAGATGATTGTAAATTAGGAGGTGTGATTGAATTGTGCAGTGACACAAATGCTCTAAATGATGGTCTGATACTTAAAAACAACTGGTGCCAGAACCAGTGACTAAAACTAAACTCCAAAAAATGTATAATAGTATCCTTCAGGACGTTATCCACCCCTGGTAACTATCATATTGACAACACACCTCTCACAGTTGACCTATTAGTCAAGAACTTGGAGTTACAGATACACAGTAATCCAGCTTTGACCATCATGTGTCTACAGTAGTGAGAAAATTATTCTATGTTGTGCAACTTACAGACAAAGGTATGGCATCTAGGTCCAAGGAAGTCATTGATCCACTGTATTCAGCACACATCAGACTTATCATTGAGTACAGTGCCCTATTTGGTATGTACCTAACGAGCAATATCCAACAAATGGAATGTCCACAGAGTTTCCTCATTAAAAGAATACAGGGCACATGTGACATGTCCTATGTAGACCACTTCATTGCTCTAGCCCTGTATTCTGTCTCCTACAGGCTGTTGAGGGGAAATCTATGCCTGGCAGGCATACAAGGCATTGCCAGACCTCACTATGATGGATCTGGCAATGCCTAGTATGCCTGCCAGGCATACAAGGCATTGCCATACCTCACTATGATGGATCTCTTGCATACCCAAAAAACAAACAGCACCATCATTACCCATTCTAAAGACTTATACCTTGCCAGTGATTTAAATATGACCTGCTGGAGAGACAGGTATGTATCCCAGAAACTACCCCTTCTTTGGAGCAAGCTCCCTAGCCATGTCAAGAAGAGTTCCTCCCCAAACCAATTCAAGTGTTACTTGGACAATTGGATGGGGAACAGGAAATCCATCCCTGGTTTGGCACCTAAGTATCTAATAGACATAGACAGCCTGTAAATGGTTCATCTCCCAGGCCACTGCTTGTAAATGCTTCACCTCCCAAGCCCCTGCTTACACTTATTAAGTGTGCCAGAACTAAACCTATTGTCAGAGACTTGGGATGCATGGCTAAGCTTAAAAAAACCTAATAAACACCTAAAAACCTACATTTGTGTAGAAGACAGACCCTGCCGATCATTGGATACACATTTTTTATATAGTTTGATTCCCACAGGAGGAGTAAGACACTTTTTCTACATGCAATACAGAGGCTACCTTCCAGAGATTCATATCACCTGTTGAAATGTATCCCTTAACTATCATTTGCCCAATGAAATATAACTTAAATCACATAAAGAGTCTGCTATAGTTACAGCTTTTTAAATTAATTAATTTTAATTCTATAGAAAAAAATACTAAAAACCAATGACTAACAGCCGAACTGTGTTCAAAATAATAAAGAATAAACAGCAAATAAAACACAGTGCAACAACCAGGGCAAATGGCATAAAAACAAAGAGGCTCTGTAAAAAACTCTATTTGATAAAACAGAGTTGTAAAAGGATAAGCACTTTCACATGTCATGTTTCATCAGATCCTAACAGACAAAAAACAGAACAATCTATTAGGACAGCCAATCACAAAATTCAAACAATTAATGATGCAATGGTCTAGATTTCAAAGCAGGTTTTAAAGGTATAATATAGTTTAAACTAGGTAACCTATGAGCATGGAGTGTTACCATCCATTGCATTTCTAATAACTCTGTTTTGTTGACAATACCCCCCCCCCACCTGACTCACTCACAATGCCAGTAACAGTAAACTTAAAAAAATGACCCACATTGTCTCTAATGTGTTTATACAAAGCAATTATAAATGCAATGGATAGTAACACTCGAGGCTAGGATACCTGGTTTAAACTATACTATACCTTTAAAACCTGCTTTGAAATATAGACCAATGCAACATTAGTTGTTTGAATTTTGTAATTGGCTGTCCTATTTTTAAATAGAGTGTTCTGTTTCTTGTCCGTTAGGATCTGATGAAGCACAATATGTGAAAGTGCTTATCCTTTTACAATTCTATTTTATTAAATAGTTTTTTACAGAGCCTCCTTGTTTTATGCCATTTGCCCTGGTTGCTGCACTGCATTTTATTTGCTGTTTATTTTAATTCTATACCGTGGTGCTTTAATATTCATTTTTATTATTTTGGTTATTCGTTTGCTTTGGTATTATTTATTTCCTTGATTTAGGCATGCCAATCAGTCTGCCAATAAATATTAAATAAATAACTTCCTGTACTCACCACATAACAATAATAACAATGTTATCTTCAGCACTAAATTGCATGTAGGTTCTTAACTGTAGAATGATGCATTATGTGAACCTTGTGCCTGAATGTCCAAGTACAATTCCCTGAAATTTTCGCTTTGACATGTAAAAGAGGGATTGACATAAGCCATGTTATACTTAGGTAACACATGTAGGGTTTTATAGAACTAATGTTAAATTATATATGGTCCGGAATATATCCACATTGAGCATAAAATTCATGTAAATAATTCTCCAGAATAGAAACATTTTATCACAGTGGAAAGATACCACCAATAAGTTTTTTTTTACAGTCTGTTGGGGCAAACCTGAGCATGCAAATGCATGTAAGTCCTTGATAGTGGAATGTCAGTTTTAAGGGAATTTGTGCTTATGTACTAAAGGATAATTCTCTGAGAGTTATATTAAAAACTGGTAAGCATAACTGATAATATCATCTGCTACACATAGAGACCAAATGCATTGTGTTACTGGCATTTCAGTCTGACATTCTGGAAGTTGTATAATACCCAGTTTCTATTAATGATGGACGTATAACTTCGTTTTCAATGTGAGGAATACAAAATAATGTAAATAATATTGTTTCTGTTTTTTAATTTCTTCTTTTGGGTTTCTAATACCATTCATCATCATCAGCCCCCTTTTTTCCCATTTTTCTATATGGGGTCAGGGTATTGTTTTAACTGTCGCCAGCTCTCTCCATTCAGTGCCACACTCCTACCGTCTTCAACACTCATGCCTGACTGTCGCAGATCTTCTTTCACACAATCCATCCACCTGTTTGCTAGACATCCTCACTTCCTCTTACCTTCTTCCTGTCTGTCCCAAATCTTCATCAGCAGACTGTCTTCTTTTCTACACATGTGCCCAAACCACCATAATCTGTTCTCTTTGATCTTTTCTGCAATTGGAGCACTTTGGCTTCTGCTTTTATGTCCTCATTTCTTCATCTGTCCCACAGTGTGCATCCTATCCCCTTTCTTAGGCACTTCATTTCCATCACCTCTAGCTTTTTCAACTGTTCTGCCTTTACTGCCCAGGTTTCTGTACCATACAGTAATACTGGGTGCACCACTGTCTTGTACACATTACTTTTCAGTTTCTTTAGCATTCTTCTGTCATAGACTACACCTGATACTCTATGCCAGTTGGCTGCAGCCCCTCTAGCTTTGACCTCTTCATTCAAACTACCCTTCTCCTCAACTATTCCTCCCAGACACTTGAAGTTGTTTAGCTGCTCCATTATCTTCCGTTTTATCTCTATTCTCAGCTTCTTCTGATTTCCTCAATTTGTAGCCATTACCACTGGCTTATCTGTGATTAGTTTCATCCCATGTGTCTTCAGATTTGCATTCCATTCTCGTATCCTTTGCTGAAGTTCTAGCTCAGAGTCTACCTGTACTGCCACATTGTCTGCATACACCTGCTTTGTTGATCCATCCCCTCCAACCTGTTTGCTAATGTAGTCCATAACCAGTATGAACAGCAGTGGGCTCAGAGCTGAACCCTGATGTACACATACATCCACTGGAAACCTTTCTGTGAGGCTGAACATCTTCCGTACTTGAGTCATTGGGTCCTTGTTCATAGCATTCACTAATTCTACCAATGTTTCTGGGACTTCAAAGCACCGCAGTACTGCCCAGATCAGCTTTCTTGGGACCTTGTTTTATGCTTTCTCCAAGTCTAGGAAAGCCCAGTTGGACTCTCTCCTCATCTTTAGCTTCTTCACAAGTATTTGTCTCAATGCAAACATCGGGTCAGTTTTGCTGCATCCTGGCCTGAATCCATACTGCTCATCCCTCATCTTACATTCTACTACTTTGAGTGTCTGTTTATCAATCACCCTCTCCAGAACTTTCATGCAATGTGATAGGAGTTTGATGCCTCTGTACTGCCCACAGTTGTAGATGTCCTCTTTGTTCTTGTACACTGGCATGAGTATGCTTATTCTTCAATCATCTGGGATACGCCTTTCTCTCCATACTGGTATTATTACCCTCAGGAGCCATTTCTCCCTTATTTCACCCAGCATCCTTACCATATCTGCTGTGACCTCATCTGACCCTGCTGCTTTCTCTGACTTCATGTTCCTTAGTGCTGTTCTTACTTCTTCTAGGGTGGGCTCCTCTTCTTCTCTCATTGTAGGCTGTTTCTGGGGCAGTACAGCTTCTGTGGGGTTTTCTTAATTCCGAAGCTGCTGGAAATACGCCTTCTATCTGCCTTTGATGTCCTCTGGGCTGGTGAGCAGGTTGTTGCTGGTATCCCTTATGAAGGGTGTCTGACTATCTTGTTTATCTTTCTGTCCTTGCCTTGTAACCTGATATAGTTGTTTTATGCCCCTTACTGAGTCACTTTCCAGAAGTTGGTACAGTGCCTCCAATGCCCTATTCTTTGCTATTGCAACTTCTTTCTTAGCTTCTTTGTTACCCAGCCAGTAGTCCTTCCTAGCCTGGTCAGTCTTTTCTGTCTCCCATTTCTTCCTGGGCTCCTTTTTTTCTTTTGATTACTTCCTGGACTTCTGCAGTCCACCACCAGCTTTCCTTATGTACATTATTTCCATACCTGGCTCGACCACATATCTTTAGTCCTAACACGTGCTGTTTATAGGTGCTGCCATTCTTCTTCAACTACACCTATTTCCTCCAATTCATGGGGTGCTAGATCCCTGAGTAATTCCTTGAACTGTTGTACTTTCTCTCCAGTCAACTTCCAGGTCTTCACCCTGGTCTCTGTTGACCTTAGAGCCTTCTCTGACCACTGCTAGCAGCTGATTGTGGCAAGTAGTGGTTTATGCTGTGGGCTGACTGTTTCACTGGGGATGACTTTGCAATCATGGATTCTGCCCCAGTGCCTTTTTCTTACTAGGAAGATGTCTACCTGAGTTGCATGTTAACTACTCTTGTATCTGATCTTGTGAATGTCTCTCTTTCTGAATCATGTGTTGGCTACTATCAAGCCATTTGCCAGATAGAAGTCTAGAATGGCTTCTCCCTCTTTATTCCTGTTGCCCCATATGTCCCAGGCAGTCCTTATTCTGTCACCCATTCATGTTGTCCTGATTTATCTAGTAGGTCCTGCAATTACCTGAATGTACCCTTTTCCTCACTATCACAAGGGCATAGGCTGAGATTATGAATACTGCCCTATCGTTACACTGGTGTCTGACTATCTGTCGTTAATTCTGAAGCCTCTCATTCTTACACCATTTCTAGCCTGCCCTCCACCTGAGTAGTAGACTCTGGATCCCAAGCCAAGTGGCTTTGCTGCACTGCCCTTCCATCTCATCTCCTGGATGCATAGGATGTCCAGCCTCCTCTATATCATCATGTCATCCACTTCCAAGCTGCGTCCTGTCAGTGAACCTACATTAAGCGTAACAATTCTCAGTTCATGTTTGGCAGGTTGGTTGGTTTTACATCCAGCTTTCGCTCAACAGAGCTATCCCTGGGCAAATAGACACTGGCCAGCCAGGATGGTGGGCACACACTGGCCAATAGGGACACATATACCCCTCCCACTATGGGCCAGAGTAGGCCGGGTCCTCAACCCACTTATCACCAGGAACTAATTAGTCAATCTTGTTACATCGTGGTAATGAAGGAGACCACACGGTTTATTAAGTTGTAAGGCCTTTCTTTATTAAGAGCCTCCAGGTGCGCACCCATGCTTCTTCACACAACTTCTGCAAGTCATCTACTACACAGAACCAACAAGTTACCAGAGAATATAGAACCAACAGTACATGCTGAATTTCCCACAGCGCCCCTACAGTACAACAACCACATTACCAGCCCGAATACTACATTCCTCCCCTTTTAAGCTAAGACATACTGTCTTACATAAGCAAAACTAGGGAACAAGTTCCACAATGCATTTAATCATTGACTTGTAAATAACAGGCTAGTTATTAACTGGTTACCATACCATCTACTATTTTTTTTAAAGTTGGTAATCTATACATGCACTTTTGTTAACATTGATAGTCCTTCAAGTAACTAGGTTTAACCAGCACACGCTTAGAACGGCGCAGTGGTACCACCTCAGGTGACTCCGGTGTCACTTTCACCACTTCAGGTATCGGTGTGTCCTTCCCTGGAACGGTTGGATCCTCAGAAACCTCTCCTTCCTCGTTCTGGCGGTCTCCCTCCATTTGCGATCCTCCTGCCACTGCGAGCCCTGGTTCCGAACTTAACGATAGTTCCGAGGCCAGCAGTTCCATGGCATCCTTCTTCTGTTCACTCCTCAGAATTTGGTCTACATGTCTCCTCACCATGAAATCTCCATTCAACCTCACCTGGTACGACAATGGACCAGTGCTCTTCACAATGAACCCTGGAATCCACTTAGGCCCATAACTGAAATTTCGCGTCATCACTGCATCTCCTTCCAGAAAACTTCTCTCTCTCCGTCTATCATGACATTCTTTTTGCCTCCACTGGGTCCCCTCCACCTTAGCTCGGACATTAGGATACACTAGATCCAACGTGGATCTTAATCTACGTCCTTGCAACATCTCGGCAGGTGACAAACCCGTGGTAGATTGTGGTGTAATACGGTAGTTGAATAACACCCTTGATACTTTTGCTGCTAAACTTCCTTCTCCAGACTTCTTCATCATTGCTTTAAAAGTCTGAACAGCTCTTTCAGCACAACCATTTGTAGCTGCATGGTAAGGCGCTGAAGTAATGTGTATGATGCCATTTTTTTTCAGAAAACCCTTGAACTCTTCACTCGTGAAACATGAAGCATTATCGGATACAATAGTCTCTGGCAGTCCTTGGCTACTGAAACTCCTCCTCAAGCATTCAATGGTAACGAGAAGTGGGTGTCTTGACTTGATAGGCATCCATCCATTTCGAATGAGCATCCATGATTATCAAAAACATGGCCCCCATGAATGGTCCTGCATAATCTATATGAAGTCTCTGCCAAGGCCTACTCGGCCACTCCCATGGATGTGGTGGCGCCGCCACCGGCAAGTTGCGATGTTGTTGACATGTTTTACACTCATTCACAACGACTTCAATCTCGTGGTCCAATTTTGGCCACCAAAAATAACTTCGAGCTAAAGCTTTCATTCGGGTAATGCCCACATGACCTTGGTGCAACTGCTGTAAAAGTGCCCTTCTTCCTGGGGACGGAATTATCACTCTTGCCCCCCACAATACGCATCCATCTTGCACACTCAGCTCTGTTTTCCTCACTTCATAAGGTCGAAAAACTGGATCCGTTTGTTGGACTGGCCAGCCTTGCTGGACCCACTGAAACACTCTAGCAAGCACCGGGTCTTTGTGTGTCCAAACTCTCAGTTCCTTAGCAGACACCAATGTTATGTCTTCCATCATCAAAACTCGGTCCTCCGCTTCCTCTTCTTGGATATGCCCTGGCATCGGCAATCTACTTAGTGCATCGGCATTACCATGATGTTTTCCAGGCTTATAAACAATCTCGTATTCATAAGCTCTCAACGTTACTGCCCATCTCTGAATGCGAGGAGAAACCATCTGCGGTACCGCTTTCATCTCGTTGAATAATGACAACAAAGGCTTATGATCAGTACAAATGGTAAACTTCCTCCCATAGAGATACTTGTGAAATCGCTTGATTCCAAACATCACAGCTAAACCTTCTTTATCTATCTGAGAATAGTTTGACTCCGCTTGTGTCAAAGTCCGTGACATGAACCCAATGGGTCTCTCTTGTCCATCTGACATCCGGTGTGCCAACACAGCCCCTAATCCATAGGGTGAGGCATCACATGACAAAATTAAGTCTTTGTGACTATCGTAGTGCACCAAAACCTCTGAAGATTGCATTAGTTCCTTTGACTGTTCAAACGCTCTGTCCTGTTCCTTTTTCCACGACCACTGAGCCTCCTTCCTTAACAACTTATGTAAAGGAGCTAACAGTGTTGACAGATTTGGCAGGAACCTGTTATAATAGTTGAGTAAACCTAAATAGGCTTTCAGTTCTGTAACATTTGTGGGTGCTGGTGCCTGTTGAATGGCTTCCACTTTATTTGGCAGGGGGTGTAGGCCTGATGCATCCACCTTGTAGCCCAGGAATTCTGCTTCCGTTGCCATGAAAGCACATTTACTCCGTTTCACCCTTAGACCTGCTTCTCGCAGTCGACTCAGCACCTCATTCAGCATCTCCAGATGCTCTCGAATGTTCCTACCCGTCAACAGGATATCGTCTAAATACACAGCCACCTTCGGAATTCCTGCCACTAGTCCCTCCATTATTCTCTGGAAAATAGCTGGACTCGAGGAAACCCCAAAAGGTAAACGATTAACTTGGAACAAACCTTTGTGTGTGTTCAGGGTAACATACGCCTTTGACCCTTCTTCCAGCACTACTTGTTGATATGCCTGACTGAGGTCCAGTTTACTAAACCTTTCACCTCCTGACAGCTTTTCAAACACATCTTCCACCTTCGGTAAAGGATACTGCTCTAGCTTCGAGACTTGGTTCACTGTTAACTTGTAGTCACCACATATACGTACAGTACCATCTGGCTTTAATACTGGAACAATTGGTGCGGCCCATTCCGCAAACTTTACTGGTTCAATTATACCTTGCTTAGTGAGTCTCTCTAACTCGAACTCAACTTTCTTCTTCATTGCATATGGTACAGGACGGGGTTTGTAAAATCTTGGCGTTACGTTTTCTTTAACATGTATCTTTGCTGGTGGACCCCTCCAGGTCCCCAGTTCCTCTTTGAATACTTCTTCATTATTCTCTAGCACCTCTTCCAAGGTCAGGCCCGGCTGTTCTACCTTATGGAGCTGTAGGCAGTCCATGTTTAGCTCCTTTAACCACACCCGGCCTAGCAGGTTTGGTCCCTTACCTGCTACCACCATGACTGGCAACTCTTTGACTTGGTCTTTATATTTTACCTTCATTTTCACCATTCCCAACGTGGGAACTATTTCACCCGTGTAGGTTTTCAAAGTCACTGAACAGTCCTGCAGCTTCCGAGCTTCTCTAGGCCATAACTTCCCATACTCAGCCTTTGACAGAACTGTGACACTACACCCCGTATCTACTTCAAACTGCACCATTTTACCATTTAAGTCCAACTGGGTTTTAATGGGATCAACTCTTTCCCACCTGGCCTCTTTCACATTAAACATTGTGAACACTTCTTCGGCTTCCCTGGTTGGTTGCTCTGTAACTTCACGCATGTGGTGTGCATACTGCCGTTTATTTTTTCGGTTTCCCTTCCTTTCCATCATACTGCTTTTTTCCTCCCCCTTTTTCGGCTGCTCCCGAGAGGGTATTGAGCGGCACATTTTCTTTACATGGCCCTTTTTCCTGCAAGCATGACATTTTACAGTTAAAAAACGACAGTTCCGTGACAGATGTTCACCTCCACACCTGTAACAAGCATACTGACCAGACTTCCCTTGTGAATTATGCTCCATGACCACCTTATGCACTGGCAGTGGGGTCGCACTCCTGCTTCCAACCCCTTCCGTGGCTTTCTGTTGTAAATCACGAATGTCTTTAGTCACTGTCTCTATGGCCTGTGCCAACTTCAAAGCCTTTTCAAACGACAAGTCAGGCTCCGCTAACAATCTGCGTTGTATGCAGTCGTCTGCAATGCCACATACGAGCCTATCTCGTAGCATTTCGGTCAGTCTGTCCCCATAATCACAATGTTGTGCCAGTTCCCTCAACACTGCGACATACTCCATTACCGTTTCATTAGCCATTCTAGTCCTTGAATTTAACTTGAACCTCTGGACTATTGCACTCGGCTTCGGGTTATAATGTGACTGAAGTAAACTCGTCAACTCTGTGAACGATTTGTCCCCCGGTTTATCCGGACTCAATAAGTTCCTCATCAGACTGTACGTCTTACTGCCCACCGAGCTTAGCAATATGGCTCGCTTCCGACCCGCTTCCATTATCTGGTTTGCCTCAAAAAAATGTTCCAACACTTCACAATACTCCTCCCAGGTCTGTGTCTGACAGTCGTATGCAACTAGTGACCCCAACATGGAACCAGACATCACTCCAGTAGGCCCCGTCTCTTCATCATCCGACATGAACTACAGCTCACCAGGTTACTCGCAGCGGACTCGGAGGCATCCCATCTCCTCGTCGCCAATATGTTACATCGTGGTAATGAAGGAGACCACACGGTTTATTAAGTTGTAAGGCCTTTCTTTATTAAGAGCCTCCAGGTGCGCACCCATGCTTCTTCACACAACTTCTGCAAGTCATCTACTACACAGAACCAACAAGTTACCAGAGAATATAGAACCAACAGTACATGCTGAATTCCCCACAGCGCCCCTACAGTACAACAACCACATTACCAGCCCGAATACTACAATCTACACTGATGAGTGGCTAGTCCTGCCATGGCACACAGTCTGTGATCCCTGTTCTCCTCTCCTGAGGATACTGCACACCACAGTAGATGCCCAAAGCGGTTGGTCTGTACAACTCTTCCCCCTATAGGGCTCCATGTAGAGTCTGTGCTGCTGCCCACAGCTCCATTCATTGGAGAGTTTGAGATGGAAACACTCAGCATGTTTTTCAGGTTCATAGGTTGGTACTAGGCTATCAGCCCTAGGGTCTATACAAACCTAGCCATAACAATTCCCTGGCTATTTCTTCCCACACTATTTACTTCCCTGGACCCCTGTCTAGCAGGGTGACTGACATGATCCCTGGGGTGAATTTCCTTTCTCCCATTCAATCGTCAAGGTTCCTTTTGAAGAGGGCCAAAGAGGCACTCTGCTTGACATGTATGGGCAATCTATTCCAGAGCCTGGGGAGTCTCTGGGTTAGGAACCTATCCCTCCAGCAAGTTTTGTTTATTGTGATGACAAGGTTTAGATCCCTGGAGCATGTGGCTCTGAGGGAATGGGATTTCTTTAAGTGTAGCATGTCCAACAGCTCTGGGTTTGACATGGCCTTGTATGTTAAGTAGAGATTGCCTCTGAGTCGACGATATGCGACATAGTATAGCTGGAGTTTTTTTAAGGCGGTCAGTGTAGGGCATCTGCTTTAGGCCTGTGATTCTTTTAGTGAGGTATTTCTGCGGCCTTTCCAGTTGCTGCAGATGTCTTGAGAGGTACATACCAAAAAGGCATTGTATTCTATAATGGGTCTAATGAGGGATGAGTTACAGTGGGACAATGACTTCCTTTTTTCTGGATGAAAAGCCCTTAGTGATGAGGTGTGCCACATAGAAGGATTTCCTGACTGTTGTGGTGATGTGGTTATCGAAGGTGAGACCACTGTCCACCTGTGTCCCTAAGTCTCTTATCACACTTTTGGTGTTTAGTGTACTGCCACCTATATGGTAATTTACGGGTACATGTTTTTTCCCAAAGGAGATAACTATACATTTCTTGGCATTGAGCTTGAGCCCATGGCTCTGGGACCAAGCATCTGTTTCTGTAAGGCCCTTTTGTAGAGTATCCACATCATTTGGGGATTCAATAATGGCTCCCAGTTTGCAGTCATCTGCGAACTTTGTTAGCCAGAGTCCCTTAGTGTTGACCTGTACTTCACAGAAGTAGATGCCAAACAAGAGCGGTCCCAGGGCTGAACCCTGAGGTACTCCACTGTCACTTGTCTGGAGCTGGATTTGGAGTTGGCTACTTTTACAGTGTGGGTTCTATCAGTAAGCCAGTTAGCAACCCATTGGGTGACGAAGGGATTAATGCTCAGCTTAGTAAGTTTATCTATGATTCCAGAGTGGGGGATGGTGGCAAAGGCCGTGGCAAGGTCTAGATAAGCTGTGTGGACCACCTTACCCTTGTCCATTGCTCTGGAGACTGATTCAAAGAAGTCAATCAGATTCAAGAGACAAGATCGGCCCTTCACGAACCCAAACTGGGTGGGGTCCAGGGTTTGAAGGTTGCCAATGTCTTTGTTTATAAGTTCCATGATAATATGCTCCATGGCCTTGCAGATAAGGCTCGTCAGACTGATGGGACGGTAGTTTCCGTGACCAAGTTGGATCCCCCCTTGTGGAGTGGGATAACTGTAGCTCTGCGCCACTCAGTGGGCATGAAACCTGAGGTGAGGCTATGATTAAACATGACACTTAGGTGAGGTGCCAGTTCATATTGTAGTTCATGTAGTACACAGCCCGGGATGTCATCTGGTCCCATGGATGCTGCAGTCTTAGCTTTGGAGAGTGCATTTTTTACCTGTGTGGCCATTATTACTGGAATTTGGCAATCTTCCAGTATTGAGATGGGCCATTTAGGGGGTGAGAGGGGGGTGAAATTGGCACTAAATCCATCTGCCAGGACATTGGCAATATCTTTGGTATCAGTATATTTAATACCATTCTGTTTTAGCTCAGAGCAGATCTGAGCATTGCCATTTAGATTCTTGACATAGTTATAAAATGCCTTGTGGTTGTCTTTGGAATCTTTGGCAATTTTATTTTCATAACTAGCATTGGAGGATTTTATGAGGGATCTCAGTTTCTTACTGAGGCTGGTAAGGGAGTTTTTTGCATCCTGGGATTTTCCTCTTTTCTGCAACAGTTTCGTCCTTTTGTTGGAAAGTTTGGTTATGACAGGGGACCATCAGACTGGCTTTCTTTTTTTGGATAAGAGCATCTTGGCTCTATTTGGGATGGCACGATTCATGCATGAGTGGATGTGCTCGTACAGTGCCTTAATGTAGGATTCAGCAGTTGAACTTTCAGTTCCCGTCTGCATGGGTGTCATGAAGTTTGTCACTTCT
The DNA here is from genome assembly GCF_019279795.1 of Protopterus annectens. NCBI lineage: Eukaryota > Metazoa > Chordata > Ceratodontiformes > Protopteridae > Protopterus > Protopterus annectens. Next base: position 1,882,187,701 of record NC_056737.1, on the reverse strand, counting down.
GACTTGAGTAGCATGAAGTTGGCTTTGGAGAAGTTTCTTATGGAGGTTTCCTTACTGGGGGGTGGGGGTGGGATGTGGATGCTAAGGGTGATTAGCTTATGGTCAGACCTGACTAATGAGGGGGTGACCATAGGTGTGGAGCATCGATTTCCCATGTTGGTAATGACCAGTTCTAGGATACTAGAGCCCCTGCTGGGACTAGGGATTAGGTGATCCGGGGCATTGGAATTTATAAATTCCAAGAACCGTTGGGCAAAAGGTGTTGGTACATGAGTAGTTTTCCCAGTTAATGGCAGGGTAGTTAAAATCACCCAGTATTAGGCTGCTTGGTTCTATCTTAATATTTTTCAGTATGTTTAGAAAGGTGTAGTGAGAATCTTGGGGTATGGTGGGGGATCTGTAGCAAGCTGCAGTTTGGGTTGCAGTCTCACCTAGTGTTAGTTGCACCTGGAGAATTTCAGATGCATTGTGCTGGGCAACTAGCCTGGTGCTGTGAATATCCTTGGTGAATATTGACACTCCTCCACCTTTAGTGTTTCAGTCCTGGTTTGCTGGCCGAAAAGTGTGGTAAGAGTTGTAGCCTGGTATTGCAGAGGTGCTCTCTGTAGCCTTGAATCGGGTCTCAGTTATTGCACAGATATAGATGTTCTCCATTTTTACGAGTGCCTCGAGAGAGTGCATTTTGAGGTTTAGACTTCTAATATTGAGTAGCATTACCTTCAGATTTTGCATGCTTGTACCTGTTATGGTGGTGGTTTTGTCCTTTGAACTTTGCCTAAAAAAGGCACTATAGGGGTGGCAAGAGCCTTAGCCAGTAACCTAAATCCCAAGGGTGACAGGTGCAGACCATCTCTGGCAAAGCATCATGGTCTGTCGATCATGTCATCCCAGGCAGACAGATACTGGATCCCCTTTGAATGACACCAGAAGCTTAGCCAATTGTTGAAGTCAAAAATTGTGTCCTTATATTGTGGTATCATTCTGGGAGAAGGCAGGATGCTAATCAGGGCTAGGGTCATACCTGCCTGGGCCACATGATCCGAGAGCTCTTCCATGTCTCTTTTCATGTAGTCCAGGGAGGTATGTCTCAAGTCATTCACTCCAACATGGACAATGACAGAGTCATATTTGTACTTTTTGTGGTGTGACTTGAGTGCATGCATTATGTGGCAGATCCTGGCACCCGACAGGCAGCTGACTGTAATTTTCTCCTTGTTCAACCTGGTGAGTGGGACATCAGTGTGCTGGACTATGGAGTCACCTATGACTAAAGTGTTAGGTACATTGTCTTGCCTTGGGGCTGTTGCTGGGTGGCACACTGGTGTTGCGAACTATGTGACACTTTGGTTGTGATTGGTGTTTGTTTGCGTTTCAGCTTCAGAGGTCCTTGTTGCTTGGGCAGGTTACAGTTAAGGGCCTCTGTATATGTGGATTTAGTGTTGCTATGTGTGGGTGTTGATGGTGTGGGTTTAGAAGGGCTATGTGTTGCTTGAGGTGTAGTGTGGGTGTTAACCTTCTCCTCTTGACTGTCTAGCACAGTCTTGGGTGGAGAGAGCTTTGCTTCCATTTTGGCTATGTAAGTGCATCTCTCACAGGTTGTAGTGTCAGGTAGTAGGAGGAGAGGGTTGCTTGTGTACATGAGGCAATTGCTGCATTGTCCCAGTATGCCCAGATTCACCAGGTGGACAGGAGAAATCACCGGAAGCTGACCCTTGGACATGCCTGGTCTAGTGCTTTTTTTTTTTTGTAAAGTACAGGAGCTGTTTTCCCTTACCTTAGAAAGGTACTTTGCAATTATAGGCTGTTTAGTGCCTACTATTAATTTCTCCTTATTAACAAGGATAGTTGAGTGCTTGTATCAATTTAAGGCTTCCTAGTGCTTTCCAGCAGGTATTAGAGCAAGTGCTAGTCACAGGGATGCTTAAAGGTAAGATGAAAAAGAAATGCACACTGCAGTGTGCACTAGAGAAGTTAGATGTGAAAGTAGGTAACTTCCGTTTTAACCGTTTAAAAAGTTAAGGTTTAGTGGAGAGTTACTATTTTTAAAACAGCAAGATGGATTGAAAGGGGTGGTCACTTTTCTATTCTGGTACTATGGAATACAGTAGGATGGCCAATAAATTTAAATAGTTGAAGGGGAGGGATTTGAAAAATGATGATTTTGTGATTACTCACACAAGCCAGTGAAGGTAGAGAGGAAATGAGATATATGGTAAGATTAAAATAAGAGGCAGGCAACTAGAAAGAGAGTGGTATTTAACAAGACACCTGTAACTGGGTGGGAGAGTGGGACAAAATTTCTGCCTGACTCAGAAGAGACAGAGCTGTAGTCTCTTCTGAAGTTTTAATATGCTGTTAAAGCAGAATGCAAGTAAAACACAAGGTAAAGAAAACAAACCACAGTATTCAAAATATAAAAAGGCAATAAAGTTATACAAAATACAAAAAATAAAAGCAAACTAACCTTTCCTTCACAGCAAAGTCTGGATGAGCCTTTCTGGGAGACATAGGAGAAACCCCACGGAGATAAAGGGAAAACATGCAAACTCCAAACAGGCATTGCTCAGAGGTCAGGATTGAACCTTTTGCCTTATGAATGGGAGGTGAAGACCTTAACCACTAAACCATCTGGGCTCTCCTCAGTTATGGATTCTATTACATTATGGAATAGAATCCATTCTTAAATAAAAGTATGATTAAAGTTCATGAAATTAATATTGTTTCAGTCTTTGATGTTAGCCAAAAGTGCTCTTTGCAGTACCTGCAATGTGCCTAAAATTGACTCCTTTTGCAATTCATATGGAGTTGCATGTATCTGTAGCATATCTAAATAATACTGTAAATTATTTTTATGAGACCTATTTCTCCTACTATTACAGTATGGCTGTAATAAGTTTCCATTGTACAAGGTGTAAAACATTGCATATGTTTATTTTGAACAGTGAAGATTTCTGTCATTGGAAATATTGCTCAACCAAATTCCCTGTGATGTCAGGGGTGATGTGGACAACTTAACTTCAGAACTACTCTTCATTTAAGTCCTTAAGGGTGGAATTCAAATCCTAGCAGCACACTGCAGTTGTCCTGTGGATACTAACTGATAAAATCTACTTAATATGCATGAGTGACCTCTTCAGTGAATTTTTAATAAGTTTTCCAAAGCCTTTGATCTTACTGACAAGTCTATACACCTTAACAATCTACTCTCTATAGGCATTACTCTAAAATTGTCTATTTCAACACTACCTTTCAAATAGGATATTTAAAGTTATACAAGATAAATAAAAAAATAAACTAAAAAATAAAATTATATCATCAGTCTCATGCAATTCCCTTTTAAACAATGGTGACCATCAGGGATCTATACAGTCATCTATATGTTTCTATATTTCCATAAATCAGTTGTCCTGTCACCGCTACCGCCTTTCATTTATACTTTATGTAGATATAATAGTTAATTTTAGATCACATTCAGGGTATTGTACATTAAATGCTCAATTACAAACTGAGCAATACCTATTTACTGACTTTTGAACTTGAAAGAAATTACTCCTTAAAAGCATTGGAACCAATGTCATGTTCTTTGGAACTAAGAAAAAAACCTGCAAGTTCACTTCTTCATGGCAGATTAAAGAATAAAGCAGCAAACCACTAGGAGCAACTTACTCATTCTAATGACTCGGGATCTGATTACAGCAACACATACATTTCCAAATACACATAAAATAGAATAAATGTAATAATGTTCACTAAAAATATTTACTAAGGTGGACAAATTAGACTGGCTTATTGGAAAGGGTAATTTGTTGGACCATGCAGTGAGAAACTTTTTAAAGGAATGATGCCTCTGTTTAGTGGGGCTTTAGACTGAAAAAACATGATTGATGTAGAAGATGGGTAGTAGTAAGGACCAGAATAAAGACAGGTCCATAGTATGGTCATGTTAGTATCTGGTGTTAAAGCAAATAAGCAAAGGATTTATTGGCCTACTACTGTCCAAGAATTTGTGTTTTGTTTTTGAACTCAAAAACTGGGCTATACGATATTGGTATGATAGTGGGATATATGAGAAAAGAGGAGAATATGGGATGCTTTAGATACTTAAAAAAAAACATATTTGCACAGGCTAATGTTTGTGGACAGACAATAAAGAGGAAACAATTGAATACCCTGGTAGGAATACAGAAAGCAACTAGACTGTGTTATACAGCAGTATGAAAATGAACAATTTTCAAAACAGAAACTGCTTAGATCAATAATGGAGCTAATGAAGGAAATTAAGTCAATTAAACATGCTCAAAAATATCAACTATGAGACCCCTTAAAAATATTATACTAGGAAAGGTGGCTTACCTTTACCAAACTGCTAGCAGCTAGCCTAAGGAACAGGAAGTAGAATTTCACCATTTTTACTTTAAAGAATAAACGATAAATAAACAACCAATTAATGCCACTAGAGTGACCATTTATAATGGACTTTATAGGGATCCACAACAGCTTTACAAATAAAATTTAATGTCCTACATCATCCCAAGGATGTCAGACGCTCTGAATCAACCTGTTAGCCTTGGGTAAAATTAAATAAGTAATTGCAAAACACAAGATAAGGAAACTGCCTGTCCCAGATGATCTTTCAGGGGAGGTGCTAGTCACCCTTCTGCAGTCAGTCTTTAATGACAGCCTCTCCATGGGTCTGTTACCTTACCTTGCCAGAGCTGCTAATATTGTTATTGGGAACTTTCTATTGGGATTAGTGAGGATTGCACAATATATACGTTTCCATTACAGAGTATGCAATAACTCTTGAGGTTTAATATGCAGAAAGATGTGAGGCAAAATGCAGAACCTATGATGTCACTCTGCTTTGATGTCACTCTTTGTAGACTGCAATAAAGCCTTTGATACAGAGTGGTCAGAGTTTATGTGCAAGGTCATGAAGGCATATGACATTGATGAGGAACTTTCTTAAATGGTGCTAGTTGCTACATAATAAAGTGAGTGCACAAGTAGTACCAATAACCATTGCTCTGAGCCTTTTCCTTTGTGCCATTTCTTCCTGCATCTGTTCTTATTGATGGTAGATTCCCTAGGTTTATACATCAGGCAATGTTTCTGGTACTGGGGGAATCTATCTGAATAAAAATGACATACTTACAGATATATTGTTTTGCTGATATTTGTGTCCTTTGGTTAATTATCACAACTGATGGCTACAGAAAACACTGCATTTTAAGAAATTCTGTGGTTATAAAGCCTGCTGGTGAAATGTAGTAAAGCAATTATTTTCCAGCTCAGCGGCAATGGTCAGGAGAAAAGGAGGAGGCTAGGCGAGATAGGTATAAAGTTTGTTCTTTCTCATGCATATTTAGGCATACATATCACCAACAATTACCAGAGTGCTGTGATGGCAAACATGTGCCTACTTTCAACTCAATCTTCTAGTAAAATGGAAATATTGAGAAAGCTAAAGCAACCACTGATATCTAAAGTGTCAGTAATCCACATATTTCTATTACCAAAATACCTCTTTTTAGCCAGGTGCATTCCCCCTTTGGCCTTGTACCCATAAAACAGAAGCTCGAGAAACTTTTACTGAATTTGTTATGGCAGGTAGACACCCTAGATTAGCCAGGAAAAAGTTTATTGCCCCCCAAATGTTGTTCTGGGGTTGCCAGACTTAGTTAGATGTGCACAAGTGGCAGACAACACATTTTGTGCAGACCAGGCTGTTATCTCCACAAAATATGGCTAAGTACTGAAATCCACTTGATAAATAAACAAGTACTACCCCCCCCACCCCCCCCCCCAGCAAAGCAGTCAAACTGCTGGCTCAGGATGGGCTAAAAGGAGATGTGCACAATTAATGGGAAATAATTTGGGCCAACAGTAGGAAAACCCTAGACTGTAAATCCATATGGTAGTTAAGCTGGGTGGATGGAAATTTTCTTTTTTGTTGTGATCTCTTCACACACACACACACACACACACACACACACACACACACACACACACACACACACACACACACACACACACACACACACACACAGAGGAAAAAAAAACAGAACCCTCTATCCGTAGTGGAATGTTAGCAGAAATGTTGGTGGTAATACTTGCAGTTGGTGAGCATTAACATTAGGATAAGAGGGATGCATAATGAGCTGTCTCCAACAGTTATTTTATGGGAGATTTATGCCTGGCATACAATGCATTGTCAGACCACACTCTGATGGACATCCTGCATATCCAAAAAAACAAACAGCATCAGAATTAGCCATTTTAAAGACTTAAACTTTGCCTCTGATATAAATAGGACCTGCTGGAGATACAGGAATGTATGCCAGAGACTACCATGTCTATGGAACAGGCTCCCTATCCATGAGAAGCAGAGTTCCTCCCTAACCCAATTCAAGTGCAATTTGGGCAATTGGATGAGGAAGAGGAACTTCATCCCTGGTTTGGCACCTATTGTTGGCCGATGAGGAAAATTAGGACTCTGATTGATGACCGGTGCTGATTTGGCTTCAGGAGAGGTAGGACCCTGGTGTCCCACTTTAGTCATTACAAGGTGGGTACCCAAGTAGCTGTTTCATTTCAATAATCTACACTTTTGGGGGATACATGGCAGGGATGTTTCAGTTGTGGTCATTGTGTTCATTGCAATAGAGTTAACAAAACAAAAACTTTTAGCAGTCGCAATACCAGTCAAGTATATGATATTACATTTTTTGCCAACTGTTCATCGAATTGGGTTATATACCTTGCCACTTTTTCATGCTTGGTTTCTATGTGGGCCAAACATCCAGGCCCATTAAATTTAGGATCAGTAAATACATGAGTGACATCAAACTTAAAAAGCAGACATATGCATTATATAAGCATGTTGTCAAAGATCCCTATGCAACTTTTAGTTTTACGGTCATTGACATTATTAAGGTAGACAGAACAAATAAGAGTGGCTAGCACAACATATTGAACAATAAAGAAAAAAGATGGATAATTAAGTTAGGGGGTTTAATTCCTCCAGTATTAAATGAATTGTTGTGAACAGCCAATGATTTTCCTGTTTCTATATGGGTGTGTGCATATAAGGAGTGTCTTGTTATTTGTATGGTTACACTGAAGAAAGCTTGTATCTAATGCCGAAACCGGTCTGTTTGTGATAACTTTATAATAAAAGTTACACTTTTTTACTCCTTGGTGCTGGCTATTTTGTTTTTGGTTTGGCACCTATGTCTCTAATGGACACAGGCAACCTGTAAATGGTTCATCTCCCAGGCTCCAACTTGTAAATGTTTAATCTCCCAAACTCCTGCTCAGACTTATCAAGGGTATCAGAACTTTTCAGAGATTTGGGATGCATAGCTAGGCTTAAAAAGGCCATTGTGGACATTAGCCTAGTAAGCATCTATTAACCTATGATAGGACTGTCCAAAGCAGACAGTTAGGCTACACCTAATATCTGTTGTGCATTTATATAGACATATTGGTACATGGGCTTATGTTCGATTTTTGTTTGAGTTTTTGGAAATTCAACTTTATCTGGTCAGGACCACATGTTTTGCTTTCTGAAAATACAGATGAAACAAGACAATAAAAATCAATACTCTTGCAGGAAGACAGCATGTACAACACCGTCTGCAAAAAATTATATATACTTACATATATATATATATATATATATATATATATATATATATATATATATATATATATATATATATATATATATATATATATATATATATATATATATATATATATTTATACATATACATACATACATATATGGGTCTACCTGAAAATACCAAAAGTGCAGAACACCGATGACGAGTACAACGACACCGGAATATCAACAACGGAGAAGACTGAGAGTTGAGAATCCCAACGCTGAGAGCACCGACACATTAAGGTAAGTGTGCGATAGGGATGGACGTTAGGGTCAGTGTGTGGGTAAGGTAAGTTTGTGATAGTGATGGACGTTAGGGTAGGGTGCGGGTCAGGTAAGTGTGTGATAGTGATGGACTTTAGGTTTAGGGGCAGGTTAAGTGAGTTAGGGTTAGGGTGCAGGTAAGGTAAGTGTGCGATAGTGACAGAGTTAAGGGTTAGGGGTGGATTAAATGAGTTAGGATTAGGGTGCGGGTAAGGTAAGTGTGCGATAGTGACGGACCTAAGGGTTAGGGTTTGGGTTAAGGTTAGTGCATAGATAGTTGTGTATGTAAGGTTTAGTGTAGGTTTGTAAGTTTTCTGGTGTGCTTGTGTTGTGTGTATGTTTTTTGGGAAAGGTATTTGTTTTGTTGATTTTTGGGATTTTGGTTTGTCGGGCATGCGAAGTTTTGTGTTTTTGAACTTTCTTTTTTTGTCAGTTTTTTCATGTCGGTTATTTCATTGTCAGTGTTTTGGCGTGCTGGTGTTAAAAGGTAGACCTATATATATATATATATATATATGCATGCCAACTCTGAGATCACATCACAGTTTAGTAAAGATCAAATTCCCTGATTCTCACTGTTCCGCGATCTCCATACAAATGCTTTAAATTTTCACAAAGTCAAGTATATGGTCTCAACCATATGAAGTTTGAGTTTCTGATCAATAATCTGATATATTCACAGTATTAGATAATTATAACCCCATTGTGTAAGATTGTGATAGGTAGAAATGGGTCATTTACTAGGAGATACAGATTTCACAACAGGGATGGCATAAATCAATCAGTATGATACCTCACTGTCTAAAATCCCATCCTTTGTTCTTTACCTATGTTAAAAAAGTACATTTTGGCACCTTAAATCCATACAACAAAAAATCAGAGGATGGGAAATAGGGCAATTTTAGAGGTGTGGGAACAAGATGCCAATCATTTACATCTTAAATGGTTTGTCCAGTAATAGCTAAATTATGAATGAAGGTTGTCTTGGTCAGAAAATCTATTCCCCCTTTACAAAGTTAAAATGTTCATGCTAGAAATACCCCTTCCCTAAGATGAACATCACAGATAGGAAGAGTAAATGATTCTTACATATGGTAATCTCTGTTGCTGCCATCATTTTCTGCTATTGGAGGACAGTGCCAATAGACATCAATAAAGATTCACATAAGTATATCAATAATTTTTGCAGAGCTTTCATGGATGTTTGGATATAGATTTATTTCATAAGCTCTAGTTAATCTTTTTATATAGCTTGTCTGCATTTGATTAATTAACTAAGATTCCTGAAAAAAATGCCATGATAATGTTATTGGTTAATTAAGATTTGATATATTCTATGTTACATGTTGATCTTGTAATAAAGGTTATTTGTTAAAAAAAGTTAATTTAATATATTACATTAGATCTTCTATTTAGAGTTTGTACACACATAGGCCAAGCTCAGATGGGTGCACTGAAATTAGTGCTCTACACTAGTAAAGAAACATGAACAAATAAATAGAAACAATCTGGTTCTCTAGCCCAGTTGTGGAAAAAATAACTGTAAACCATGATATGCACACACACACACACACACACACACACACACACACACACATATATATATATATATATATATATATCTACACACACACACACACACACACACACACACACACACACACACATATATATATATATATATATATATATATATATATATATATATATATATATATATATATAAACACATATAGTTACGTCTTTTCTTAGTTATTAAGTAGAAGTTACTTTTTAATAAGGGTTAGAAAAATCATAAAGAAATTCATAAGTTTTGTGCAATATCAAAACTCATTTGTAACTGATGATATTTAAGTTTGGTTTGTTTGAAACACAATCTACAACAAATTTTAGCCTCTCAATCATGTCACTAAATTCTGGCAAGCAAAAATGAAATTACTAGTTGCTCTTGTGGATTAAATAGCATGCAAAAGTGTTTAAACTAGTGAGTAAAAACAGTTCTTTCTGTGTGCTGTCTAATGGTATTGCTAACCTTTATTTTTTTCACATAATAGTAAGGTTAAACAATGCAGAAGGTTATCAATCTGCTATTTATCATTCTGTCACTGCTGTTCAAAGAGGTAATGAATGTATTAGCAATGGCTTTGGACTCCATAAATGAATGCATAGAAAAGTGGAAAAAGTGATTGCAGAAACCAATTAAGAACCCATTTGATGTCAACTTTCCCTCCATGCCTCAAGGAATAGGTGGCATTTTGGTTGCACTTTTGTTCCAGTAGACTACTTGTTAAGAAAATGTTTTTCAGCTTTAATTTAAACTGATTGGTATGTCGCCTGATTATATACATTCAGCAGTTTTTAAAAAAAATTGGGTAATGTTCCTGCAAAAAAAAAAAAGTCCAGTTACCCACTGAAGGGAACAATCTGTCTTTTTTTCTACAGTAATTCTGCAGCTTTAAACTAAATTGGAAGTAATTAAGGAAAATACAGTAACCACGTCGGAAATTATGCATTCATTATTCAGTCATCCAATTTTAAAAGACTGCTTTTATGTTAAACTGCTATTTCATTGTATCTTATCCTACCCTGACATAAAATTATTTCAAATTTAAGCAGGCATTGCTTCTGGTGTTTTACTGCATTACTCAAACACGCACACACACACACACACACACACACACACACACACACACACACACACACACACACACACACACACACACACATATGTATGTTAAATTGTGTTATTCCTTTCTTTGCTATACTTCAGCCTCAGGCATTATCGTTCCCTATATTCTCAGGAAAATATTAGAAAATAGGATATCATATAAATGAAGAAAGTTGAGAATGTTCGAAAAAAACAACAGCAGCTAACTCCACAAAACAATGTGGTATTCTGAGCTACACACCATAAAGTTTAGCAGTTGTATATACTAAATGAATGACAATTACTGGATTTGTCTGAGTTGTGTATGCTCTTTACCCAGTTTTTCCAATTCTGTATGTCTGTGTTGTCAGAAATATAAATTTCAGAACAAATTTCATAGTACTTCCCAGTTTATATATTTTACATTTTCAACATATTGTGTCGTATTCCAGTATATTATTGATTTATGATGGCATATTTTAGATATTTGCTAACCCACAATTTAGTTATTTTTTAAAGTCTTGACACCTCTCTATTTTGATGTATTTTACATTGCATTTCTGGAGGCTAATTCACCTGTAGCAAATCTTATCATAATGACCTAAACACTAAGTTAACCAAATTTTTTTTCACATCATGTAAATGTCACCACAGATTATAGAGTTTTTAATAAGCACAGCAATTGATGAGATGGCAGATATTACAGCAGATGGTAACTGACGGAATCAGTATGTTTGAAAGTCTATGAGGTTTTCATGTGAAGAGGCCTCATATTTCCATTGAAGATGTTATAACATTAGACTCTTCTGAACCTAATTTTGCCCATTACGTCAGTGGCTTTCAGAAAATATAAGCAAAGCTGCTGTATGAATTGGTTGAGTGTTTATTTCAAAGGTGTCTATCATATTACTTAAACTGTAATGATATTTGTTTTTTTATTATTTTTATAGGTGTATACACTGAAGACATAACTAGCTTATATAGTGTTTTAGTAACTATATTAATAATAAAGAAATTAACAACTGAGCAAAGTTTTGATTTCTATAACATGGACTATTATAAAAATGTATTGTAACATCACTTGTATAACATACTATGTACTCTGGCTATTAGCCTATGTAGCCTATGAACTTAATATTCAAATAAGAATGTACACTACCATGGCAGCTATTTGTGTAGTGTAGTGCACTACATTGACAGCTGGTCATGTACTGCTGCAAAAGCCACTCACGCTATTTTCTGACCAAGTTGGAGTCACTTTCCATCTTAAATAGAGTAACACTTGGTACAAGCTGCTAGAAAGTGTATTCTTGTTTTACTTTGTAGTACATGGTTACATTGTAATACTTGGACAATGCTAGGATCTTGATAGGATAGTAGTTAGCACTTAGATAGGCAGGTATATTCCACCTAGTCTTTATTTGTCATTTTAAGAGTTCAAACCCATACATTGCAGCATCATTGTGCATAATAGAAATGCTTTCTTTAATATGTGGTTCATGGTATAGAATTTTCCATCTGAAAGAAATAAATAGCAGAGCAATGTATTCTGTCACACAACATAATTTGCATTGAAAATTATGAAGGTAGTATGTTTTGTAAATGTTCTTCCATACTGTTTTATTAAATCAAAAGAAACTACTGAATGGTGCTGGCTTTTCACTGACTTAGAATTTTATTTTTGCCTTTTAATTTCACAAACAGGGCTTCTTTATTTACATCATAAAATATCTAGGTGATAATACAAATACTTGATTTTTGCAGAGAATGCAGTCACTGGCTCTATCTACTTCATTGCTGGTTTATTCTCAGCTATATGTGCCTGCCAAACTGTTCACTCTGTTAACTACTGGTCCATATACTCAATATTACTTTGAAAATATCCATGCTATTCCTCAGCACTACTCCTTCCATTCATTTCCTCCATTGCAGTCCCATCCTTTCACTTAACAGGGCTTGCCTCTTACATTTCACTGTAAATGTTTAAAATCCGAAGGGCAGACAGAGACAGTGATTTAGCAGCATCATGCTCTTACACCATAAGCGTTTCTATGTCAGCCTGACCTACTATGGATCTTGACACATGAAACTGCATACTAACTGGTTACTGGTGGCAAAAGAGCTGTTACTATTGTACTCTGTCAGTGCTCTCTCCATTCAGATCAATACACCTGGAAAAGGATGCATAGTATTGCATAAGCAATACATGTAGTTTCCCCTCTACTGTGCTGTGTTGGACTAGCAACAACTCCTCTCCACATACAATTTACACATGATGTTCATTGGGAAGGTTGCAGTCCTCTATAGATTCAAATGTACTCATTCTTTATGGTCACCTCTGCCAATACACAGTGTCCATTGTCCTAGGGCATGAGATTCTACTCTTTATCATGCAAACAAAAAAATACACATCTCAGGGTACAATGCATCCCTCCACTCTCTGCAATAAGTACTGTGAAATGCTCATTCTCTTGATTGTCCCTACCTTCCTTGCCCCAGAGTACTGCCTAATGCTCCTTAAGCAGGGTGCTTCTCCAAGCGCATTGTGCATTGTACAATATCATCTCCATTTCAGCTGTTTAGTAGCAAAAATGATGTTACACCAAATTGTCCTTACATGTCAGACCACAGCATACAATGCCATACAAAAGAGACTCGTAAATGTACTGCTTATGCAATTCATCATCATCCAGTTTTATTTCTACCAAGTCATCATGACATACAAACATGACACAAACGTCACATACACATGCTCAGACCAAGAAGTGGAAGGCAACTTGGTGGCTATGCATAGTGTGTAGGTGGCAGAAACAATAGATGTACCTGCAGACACATAACCCCCAACACTCACACATGGTATAAAATATTAGAAGAACATGGAGAGCACTATGCTCTTATAAGTTGGCATTTATAGATGCAGTTCATTTGGTATAGTATGGCATATGGCTATTTGCAGTGTTGTATCCCACTTTCTCTCTATCTCTCTCTCTCTCTCTCTCTCTCTCTGTCTCTATCTAATTGTAGTGAAAGCATAGAAAAGATGTTTTGCCTTTTGTAAACCAGATTGTATTTCACTATACTATTTCATATTTTTGTAAGGTAATACTATAGTAATTCATTATTCTTTATCATCCCTTACCAGAACCTGCTCATTGAAAATTTTGAGAAATGACCACTTCCATGCTGTGGGAGCTAGCATAGCAAAGCCAATGTGGTCATCCAGTTCCTCCATGAAAGTATAAATTGATATACTGAATTTTATTGGGAAGGGAGTGCTTATTTCATTGGAAAGAGAGTATGTGAGATATGAAGTTACCACATATCCAGAGATGAGAGAAAATTGCTGTAGTGTTTTGCTATAAAGCAAGCTTTGAAGTGCTTTAATTTTCTTTATAAAGAATTTTTATACCTTCTGCATGTGCATCAATGGGTATGTAAATTACAGAGCAGGCTGTAGTATTCTATAATTTATCTGATAAGAGGTGTATACAGGAGATAGTTATCTCTTGGTATGGATCTTGACTCCAGACTGGATCAAGTGAGTAATTCTTTATACTTCATGGATGGTAGTGATTATGTGAGTATCAGTTGAAAGGTCATCATCTGCAAAAGACTCCAAGGTCTTTCATAATGTTGTCAGCTTTAAGTTGTTACCCTTTGTAGATCAATTGTCTGTTACAGCACAAATGTCAATGTGGCCCTTTTCAAGAGAAATCTTGATGAGTGGATGGGAAATAGAAAGTTGATCATGGGGATCACTCCAGTAGCTCTACTTGATAGAGGCACCGGGAACTAATGGCGGCATAATGCCAGGGCACTTCTATGGGCTAGGCTTGTAAAGGGTCTAGGGCCGTTGGCTAGTACACACCTATGTACTTAGAAATATGTGTGTATACCTTTAAGAAGCTATACAAGGGCTTGCACAAGTGTCTACATACTGAGCACATGCAAGCCTGACTGCCATTTTGTAGTTAGCTTGTGAGATTTAAACATGTATGTATGTAAGCTCTGTCTGTTAACTAAATCATTTGTATTTAATGATGCTGCTATCCATCCTGATGTGTTTTTATGTATTAAAGCATCTGAACAATACCACAAGCCTTCTTGTTATATGTGTTAGAGATCAGCAAGTGACATAGTGTCAGAAGTGGCATGTCTAATGGACATAGTGCCAGAACTGTCATATCTAAAAGGGCATGGAGTTAGAAGAAGCATACCAAAAGGGACATGAGTTCAGAAACGGCTTGGCTAAAATGACTTAAGGCACTTGTTTAGATGCTGGTGGAATATACAGGAGTGGATCATCCTAAATGTGCAAACTTCACAAAACAGGTCAGAAATGAATTTTATGTGTTAAAACTTGCTCAGCACTATTTCTTTTCACATAATATGAAATGGGACATACAGAGCATTCTAAATAATTTCCCATAAACCGATATGTATGACACTGATAAAAATATTCAAATTACTAAGAAAAATGTTTGAAATAAAGTCCGAATTGCATAAAATGAATAAAATAAAGGGTAACAACTGCATTTTCACAAAGCATGTATTCTGGTATTAAGCAAAGATATTCAAGTTTTCAGAATTGTGTAAAGTGTTCACATGTTTGGGCAGTGTTACAATAAAGCTATTTTGCAAAGTACAGCCATTACAGAGCATATTTTGCAAAGTACAGTATTTTGAATAGTTTATTGTGCATTTGAATGTTATTACAAGCTCACAGAAGAGTTTGTTCATACATAATTACAAGGGCCATATTTTCAAAGTGTTTGTGTATACTTTGTGAGCATGGCAGATGGATTTCAAAAACCCAGTGCACTTGTGTTTGACAGTAATATTGCTGAGAACTGGAGAGTGTTTGAGCAAGAGTATGACATTTTCATACAGGCTGCATTTTCTGATGAAGATCACCGTACAAAAGCATTTATTCTACTTAATTTAGTTGAATCAGAAGCCATAGAAAGAGAGCTTTCATTTGTGTATGAATCTAGTATTATACAGGAGAGGGGGAAAACCATCATATTGTTGTACAGGCTGAGTCAAGGGAGGATCCACAGTGCTTAAAACTTAAATTTAGAGAAATATGTAACCCCCTGAGGTTGAAAGGCACCTATTTTACACAAGGGATCAAAATCTGGGTGAAACTTTTGCAGCATATATAACAGACCTGAGAAATAAAGTTAAAATGTACAGATTTGGTGATTTAAGGGATGAGCTGATAAAGGACAGACTTATGGGTGGTATAAAAGATGATGCTGTGAGAAAGATTTTGCTTCATGACAGTGATTTAACTTTGAATATGGCCATTAAGATCTGTCAGATATGAGCTTACAGAAAAGCACACACATATGCTTACAAATGAGAGCAGCTCTAGAAGACACAGTGACTAAGTTCATGTTGATAGTATGCAGCAAGTTATTAAGAGAAACAGGTGCAAGCACATAACAGCCATAACCCATGCAGCACTCACTGGTAAACCTCAGAACTTTTTAGCACATTCCAAACTTTGTACAGCCTCAGTGAAGCATAAGAGTGAGTCAGCACACTCAAAGCATGGGCCCAACCTAGTTTCACTGCCAACTGTCATGATTGTGGTGGAAGTCATGAATCTAAAACAGAAAAATATTTAGCTTTTGGTCAACAATGCCACAAATGCAATAAGGGGAATCATTTCAAAAGATTTTGTAAATTAAAAGGCCCACATTCTTTTATTAAAAGGGAACATTTTAAGAAATGAGTTGATCAGTTAGACAGTGGCAATTCTACTCTTTATGTTAATGGTGTGTCAGTGCTTCATGAAACGGTCATTGTAGTAGATTTAAGGGCCAAGAATGAAGTATTTTGTACTGTTCAGATAAATGTCAAACCCACATCGCTCAAAGTTGACACAGGTTACAAGTGCAATGTTATATCTGCAGAAACATTTACGAGTGTGTAAAGGTGAAAGGCTTGATTTGGCAAGGTGTGTGAAACTTGGTGCTTATGAAGTTGAAGAAATTCAAACCAAAGGCTCAGTAGTGTTTTCATGTTACTCTGCAGGAAGAAGCTACAACTTATTATTTTATGTGGTCAAGAGGCACATCCAGTCATTATTAGGGCTCAGAGACAGAGACTCTTTGAAATAGAGACTGCTTTCATTTAATAAGGAAGTCAACCAAGTTGGCTTAAATTACCACTACTCTAATTTTGCCCAGCACATTTTTTCTACCTATGCAAATCTGTTCAAAGACAAACTAGGCAAGCTTCCAGTTGTGTACTCTATGACGTTAGACCCAGAGGTCAGTCCAGTTATTAGGCCAGCACATAAAGTTCCAATAACCATGCAGGACAGAGTCAAAGCTGAGTTAGATAAAATTGTGCGAAAAAGTGTGATTTGTCCAGTTGAAACTACAACTGAATGGGTATCTTCCATGGTGGTGGCTCATTAGAAAAGCTCAGATGACATCAAAATATGTATTGATCCATGAGATTTGAACAAAGCACTAAAAGACCTCATCATCCATTATGCACAGTTGAAGATGTGGCAACCTTGATGCCAAATGCCACTATTTTTTCTGTCTTAGATGCAAAGAGTTCATTTTGGCAAATACAGCTTGACAAAAAATCCTCATTGCTCTCTACTCTCAGTACTCCATTTGGCAGGTAAATATTTTTGAGAATGCCATTTGGGATAAATTCTGCAAGTAAAGATTTTCAGCATGCAATGGAGCAAATTTTTTCTGGGTATCCTTGTGCTATCATAGTAGATGACATACTAGTAGGAGGACGTGATGAAGCTGAACATGACAGAAACCTCAGAAAAGTTCTAGAGAGGCAGATTAAATGAATCTTAAGCTCAACCTACAGAAATGCAGATTCAGGCTCCAAGATGTTCCTTATGTCGGGCACTTATTTACAAGTACACGCCTATGGCCAGATCCTTCAAAGCAATCAGCCATTCTCAAGATGACAGTTCCAGACAATATTCAAGCCCTGTAAAGGTCTCTTGGCATGGTCAAATATCTAGGCAAGTTCATTGAAGACTTGAGCCAACTTTCAGCACCACTCAGAGAGCTGACACATAAAGATGCATCCTGGTCCTGATTAGAGCACAACCAAAGAGCATATGATGTCCTGAAACAGAGAATTGCAAGTCCACTAACACTCAGATACTATGATGTTCACAAACCAGTTACATATATCTGTGATGCTTCGAAATTTGGTCTTAGTGCAGTCATTCTACAAGAGGATCAACCTCTTGCCTATGCATTGAGAACTCTTACCCAACTAAGATAGAGTATGCCCAGATCAAGAAAGTGCTTTTGGCAATTGTGTTTGCATGTTCAAAGTTCCATGATTATGTTTATGGTAGACCTATCCAGATTGAAACAGATCACCAACTACTAGTCACAATCTTGAGAAAGCCAATGCATTTAGCCCCAGTCTCACTGCACTGTATGATGCTGAGATTGCAAAAGTACAATTTCAGTCTTCACTACAAGAAAGGCAAACTTCTTTTTCTTGCTGATACATTATCCAGATCACCCAGTAATACCACTGAACAGAATGACAATCAAGGTTCTCAGTCAATTGATGATTTTGAAATCATAGAAGTGCATACTTTTTCTTCCACATGTCTTGATTAGCTGAGAGATCACACAACCATGGATCCAGTTTTACAAAAGCTCAACCACTTTATCAATCAAGGATGGCTGTCAAAGCAATCTAGTTTACCTCAAGAACTGCAAACCTTATTTTCCATATAGAGATGTGATTTTGTCTGACAAAGGTATCTTTATAAAAAGTCCAAAAGTAATTGTTCCAAAGTCCTTGCCACCTGAGTACATTACTATTCTGCATTGTGTTACCCAGGAACCGAATCTACCAAAAGAAGGGTGAGAGATAGTATTTTTGCCTTCTATGTCACAAGACATTGAAGAGCACTTTCTTCTTGTTCAGTATGTAATAGTACAAAGCCTCATCAACAGAAAGAACCACTTAAACTTAACCAGATTCTGGAACTACCTTAGTCGAGAGTAGCCACTGATATCTTCGAGTGGAATGGTCAACATTATTTGGTGTTAGTAGATTCTTACTCCAATTGGTTTGAGATTGAACTACTTCCTAATCTAGCATCCAGTACAGTCATTACAAAGATGAAGCATCATTTTACTATACATGGAAGTCCACACAAAGCTATTTTTGACAATGGCACACAGTTTACAAGCCAACAGTTCAAAAGATTTGCTGAAGAATGGGACTTTACTCATGTTACAAGTAGTCCATAGTATCCGCAGTCAAATGGTATGACAGAACACGAAGTGCAAAGGGCAAAACAGTTACTTTGGAGGTCAAAATTAGATAATACTGATGTTTTCCTGAATCTCTTGAAATTCAGAAATGTTCCTCGTAATAAACACCTTGGTTCACCTGCTCAGAGACTTCTGTCAAGGCAAACCAGAACCACGTTACCAATCAGTAGTCAATTGTTGGTTTCAAGTGTCAAGAACAACAGATCACTGAAAGCCAATCTGTTGAAGAAGCACCTATCCCAGAAGTCCTGCTATGATAACACCAGTAAACCACTGACTCCATTATGAGAGGGGAGAAGTGATAAGGATGCAGATATCCAAAGGTTATGATCGGATTGGTGCCATGAAGAATATTGGTCTAGAGCTGAGATCATACATTATGGAATCAGAAGGAGCAACTTTTAGGTGGATCGGAAGCATTTGAGACCAGTGTCTGAGTTTATACCACAGTAATTTGCCTTTGATAAAGGCTCTTTATCTCAGAGTGAGTTGTCCGGTATTTTGGTTCCAGAGGAAGTTTCAGAGGACATTCCTGTTCTATGATGAATCCAGAAGTTCCTGATACAAGTTGTGCACTGCAGACTGCCCATTGCTAAATTTAGTCCCAACTGTTATATTATGAGATATGGTTGAATCTATAAACCCTGTAGCAGATATGAAGCAACTTGGACATGGACATTGTGTTTTGTTTCCAATGTATATAGTAATGCATGCTTAGCTCTAACATTGTTTTTTATAAAAGGCAATCTTTTTAAGAGGGAGAATGTAGCTAGATCAATATGTGTGTATATACCTTTAAGAAACTATCCAAGGGCTTGCACTAGTGTATAAATACTGAGCACGTGCGAGCCTGACTGCCATTTTGTAGTTAGCTGTTAAGATGTAAGCATGTATATATGTAAGCTCTGTCTAACTAGTTTGTTCATATTTAATGATGCTGCTATCAATCCTGATGTATTTCTGTGTATTAAAGCATCTGTACGAAACCCCAAGCTTTCTTGTTATATGTGGTAGAGAGGAACAACTGACACCCTTCAACAGTATATAAAATGGAGTGAGGTATTGGGCACTTGTCAGAATGCTGAATTTTTGCCATGGTAGGCAAGACTGCAGCTACTGCACAATTTGTGTGTGATGTTAAATGTCATTTGAAATAAGGCAGAGTCATCTGCAGATTTGGCAAGTCAGTCAATGAAGTGAGAGTTGAAGGATAAGTTATATTATACAATAACTGGTCATTAACATTCAAAAATATGCATGCTGATTGGTCAGACTAACCAGGTTGTCCATTGTAAAATGGAGCATTTTGTTGTGTTCTGTTTTTTCCACAGCTGCCATGGAAAGAGCTTTGAATGTGAAGACCCTTGTCATGAGATTGACAAGGATGCTAGAAGCATGTGGCATGTATGCACCACAACAGTACTGTTATTGTAGCATTAAAAGTTAAAGACAGCTTTTTGGTATTTAATACAGTTGTATCAAACTGAGCATGCATATCTCAACTATAAAAAAGTATGCATGCCTTAGTCTGTAGCACAAAGCATCAGCTCCATATTCTCAAATAACAGTGAGCATGCATCTCTCAACTGTAAAAGGAAACTATGCATGCATTAGTCTGTAGGACAAAATATCAGTACAGTATTAGACAGCAGTCAGAGGCTGTGGGTTTAAAAGCCACACTTCCCAAATATACAATACTGTTAAGTTTTCATCATTATTGCATTGTAACTATAGACCTCTATAACAGTGACACAAATGGTCTGCTGTAAACTGTAATCAGTATAACATGGACACACATATGTGCAATATATGCACACATCAAGGATTGCTTGCTGTATTCTGTACTACACTGAGCATCTGTTATGAGCTGGGTAGTCTTAAAAGTAATAAATAAATTTGTTAGGAGTTTTGTAGTCTTAAAAGTAAAGGTAACAGAATAGAGTCAAATAATTGTATGAATGCTTTGTATGTCACATATGAAGTTACTAATGTTATCCCTCATTTTTTCTCTCACCCCAACCCTTATCTTATCTTTTCTTTTATATTTTATTTATTTTTTAATATTTTCATTTTACTTTATTTTTGTTTTCCCCACAGCACAGCAGGGTAGGCCTGTCCCACAGTGTCCTCCTGCCCCCACTCCGCTGGCTGCAGCATTGCAGCCCAGCATGTCTGGGACACAACCTGACAGTACACTCTCTGCTGCCCCTGCACTACCCCTATACTGCGATGCACACATGGTGAAACATGACAATGTAGACTTTACTGACTCCCCCCATTGTTTAAGAAAAGTAAGCAACTTTTTTTCTTAAATAAATTCATTGTATAGTAGCAATAACCCATGGGTGTGGGCAATACTGGATTTACCCACACCCAGCCATGGATTATTGCTATGGTATAAAATACATAGCTGTACAGATATTATATATATAGTTGCAGGAGACCAAGTAGCATAGTATATTTCATGGCATGGAAGGTTAAACTTGATTCACCACAAAAGAGTCTGTATGAAAAAGGTTATAGAGAAATGGGCTTTAATCTGTCAGGATAGCTTAGAAAATTTGGTCCATTATTTTTCTTGGTTAGAAATATTTGCAGACTTTCTAGTTGCACATGATGTTTAGAGGAGTACATGTTGAAGGGAGCTCTGTATTCTAGAATGTGTCTGTAAAGGGAAGTCTAGAGAGGAATGATGACATAATGTATCCTAACAGTAAACCTTTGGAAATTAACTGTGCTAGGCAGAATGACTTCCTGACTGAACTGACAACATGGTGATCAAAGGAAAATTCACTGTCAACGAAGGTATCCAGATCCCTGATAACAGAGTCGATTTTAAATGGGTGTCTTTAATACTGTACAAGCTTGGGAATTCTTAATCAAACAAATCCCAGTAAGCTTTACCCCAAGGTTAGTACACAGTGTGTTAGTCTGATCAGGCTCTCTTTGAAGAACAAGAGTGTCTAAAGAGTAGCCCATGATATCACCAAGAGTGAATTCATTGGTAAAAGTAATTGACTATAACCAATCAAGTTCTGCCTTAATGTCAGAAAACTGAATGCTAGTGAGGAGGGAGCCCAAGACAGAGGCCAGTGGAGCTCAGCTGGTGATATTCTTTTGTGTGGAAGATGTGTTCCCAACCCTTACTGCATGGTTCTTGTCAGTTGAAGGCATTATATAAGTTCAGATACACTGCATGGATGGAATGGTTTATATCTATACCTTCCTTGACCCTACTGAAAAAAAATCAGTTGGACAGTATAAAGAGGATTTGCCTTCAACAAATACAAATTGATTTGGATCTGCAGACAGCATGTTTCCTATAGAATCAATTATATGATTTTCTATGATATTTTCCATGATGTCAGAGATGATATCAATGAGACGTTGGGGTCTAAAAGTACTAAAATATGAGGAGGAACCAACTTTCTGTAAAGAAATCATTATACCTTCAAGTTTTTGGTATATAATCAGTGGCGGCTTTGAGCAAACCTGTATTTGATACTTACTAGGAGGCAGCCATACAGATCTTCTAGATGCATTTACATGGTGCTCTATGTCTTTCATAGAGATATTATGACTTGAAAATTTTAGATTATAGGGAAGGTATGTTCAAGTGGGTAATGAGGGAAGTGAAGGCAATTAATTAGATGGGATAGAAGTGGAGAAAAATATTGGCAAGAATATTAACAAAGGTCTCAGGGTCAAAATACTAGCCCCTGAGCTGACCTAAGTGTTATGTTTGAGATTCTTGACATAGATAAAGAAGGCTTTGTTGTTTTCCTTTTGCAGATGTTGCAATGCTTAGTAGCTAGCATTACATTTTCTTATGGAATACATGGGATTTTCGCTGATCTGTGTTGTATCATTTTTGATGTGAGGGGAGGAGATTTAACTATTATATACTGTAAGTAGGATTTTCCTTCTACTATTTTACAACCCCTTTATATGTAGATTTTACTGTAAAGGTTCATTCTGGAATTTTCCATTATACTCGTGATTTATTGAAACAAACACCTCTATGCCGTGGTTAAAATGGGATGAAATCAGAAGAAAGTGCAGCAGCTTCAGTAAGAGATTCAGCAAGGAGGCCACTTCGACATTTATTTGGATTACCCCAAAACAGTAGATTTGCTTTGGAATAGTTTCTAAGCATAGTAGCATATAGCCTGCATGTTTTCTTAGTCATCTCAGAGGATTAAGACACTGAGCTGAGAACAAGCTACGCTTCCTGTAGTTTGGGGTACATGGTTTGAATTTTTCCAACTCCATTTGCTTTCTGTGTGACTCAGTCATTTGGCCAATCAGTGTTCCCAGGTTACACCATATAAATGACATTTGTGTCCATCAGGCTTACCTGGTTAACAAATATATAATGTAAAATAAAATAAATAAATAAAAAATGGGGAGAAATTGCATTAATTCTGAAAGAGATGATAACAGCCTGGTGGATGGACTTCAACAGTGAGGTAAAGTGACACAAGGCTGGGTATAAGAATGGACATTACTGGTGAGGACAATAAAAAGAATTGCACCCCTGTATGATTTGATCTATGTTACTGGCATTCACAATATCGCAGAAACACAGTGCGTATGTAGTGTAGGTATCCCTGTTGGTGTAATATAGCTGAAGTCATCTAGAAGAAGTGTATTGGCTTTAACAGATGTCAGTTACATGACAATTTAAGTATAAAATATGACCAACAGGAGACATACATGAAGACCTGTTATTCATAATGATATGATAGTTTTATTTAAGGTAAACGACCTCAAGAAGTGCAAGGTTTGTATCATGTAGAATTTGGCATGAGATGACTACAGTGTGGATAAATGTAGAGATGCCCCTGCAGCATCCAGTGAGTCTAAATGAAATACAAACACTAAATCCATCTGTAGAGAGTGTGTTATCAACACACTGGAAATGATTCACTAACAATGTGCATATGGATATGCTGCTGTGGAGCAGATTCCCCATCCACATAAAACAAAGTTCATCACTGACCATATTCAAGTGCAATTTGGATTGATGAATTTGGAACAGGATATTTTCTGTAAGACTGCCCCCTGTACTACAAATGGACATAGGCAACTCCAAAATTATTTAAACCATGCATGGATCTCCTCAGATAATCTATGGTATGATCCCAGTTATTCTCATTAGGAGTAATATAAAATTATCAACAATGGGAGTGGTAAGGCCAATCTATAACCAAATGGGATAGGTTATTTCGAGCACAAAAAGAGAAACTGGCTAGGCTTAAAATTGCCCACAAGGGCAGCTAGCCTAGTACGTACCTATGAACCTCTCAAGACTCAGTAAGCCCTAATGTTTGGACATTTTCATATTTGAGCTCCTTACATTAAGCAGTTTCATGTTGGTGAGGCTGAGCTGTAATTTGCAATGTTGGTTTGTGCAATATGTGAAGGTCATGAGGAGGAGGTGCAGTCCATCTCTGGCAAAGCAAGTCGGTCTGTCTATCATCTCCTCTTATGTTGACACACATTGGCTAACTTTAAAATGACATTGTTTATGCAGCCAATCATTAAAGTCAATTATTTTGCCCTAATGTTGTGACATCTGTCTTAATGCTAACAGAATGCTTCTTAAAACTAAAGTTTCATGTGTTTAAAACACAAGCACAGAGAACTCTGTCATGTCTCTTTGAATCCCCCCACCCAGTAAAGATGACTTAAGATTATTCACTCCCAGATCAGCAACCATGTGAACATATTCATATTTATTGCTGAGGGCTCTAAGACAATTAATCAGGAATTCTGGCATCTGAGAGGCATCTAACTTTAATCTTGTACAGCCTAGTAAGTGTAGAATATGTAACTACAGAATTACTGATAACTGCGGTGGTGGTGCTGCGGTAGCATTGTCGCCTCACAATGAGACGTTGTCCTGTTCGATTCTCAACTAGAGCGTCTTCTGTGTGGAGACATGTGTGAATGGGTGTACCTTCGTTGAAGGTTGTGCATCAGGGCTGGCAACTTGGCACGTAAAACTCTACTGCCAATCATTACTGGACAAGGGTTCCGCTGTGGCGACCTCTAACTGGGAAAAGCCGAAACACACAAGTTACTTTGCCATGTAAGGATATAGCTATAGTGACCTAATGTATGTCGATGAACTGACAACTCTGTATGGATATAACATTTATAAAGAGGTGTCTGAGGCTTGTTTTGAGGGATTCTAGGAGTTATAGTAAGGACCTTTTAACATTCTCAGCATATGCTGGTTTAACCCTCAAATTGCTGTGCTGTACAAGTAAGATGCTTACTGAAACTAGTAGATAGGGGGAGCTCAATCTCTTGTTTGAATAAATATTTTAATCACTCACAAATGGCACCTGTGTTTGCACATTACAATGGGTTACTGGTAAGCATAAAGCAGTTGCCACACTGACTTAAGGTGACAAGTGCAAGCAAGGTGGCCACAGACGGGGCTAAAGCCAACTTAGAGTCATGATGCAATGGTAGGTGAAAGATCATGCAACTCTGATTTAATAGTTAAGGTTAAGTTAATTTAGATAATTTAAGGATTAATATATCCTAACCCAGGATTAAGGACAACTGGGCCTACAGATTATATTGGAGCAAAAAGTATGTTCCAACAAATGCAAGTGGTATGTAGACCATGTCCGTGATTTAGGTAGTTACAAGAAAGTTGCAAGCATAGTAAAAGTGACAATAAAGCTACATAGAGCTACTAAAAACGTAGCTGCAAAGAGAATAGAGAGAGTAGTTTAAGTACAGTGGAAGTATAGAAATCTGAGGCATATAGTATCGCTGCTGATTAGACAATCACTAAATTTTCAAGCACAGTAAACAATAGTTGAAACGGCTTGGTGATAGACCATTAGTTACATAATGTGAGGCAACCAGGAACTCACACAAGATAAGCAATTAGTAACCAGACTTAGAAGAATAGTACCACAATTTACCACAAGAGCATCCACTAGATAGGTGGAACAGTAGTTAGTCAAATTATTAAATTAGCACAGTAAGTACAACTAGACAGACGGCTAGTAACATCCACTAAAGTAATAGAACTCAAAATAGTAATGTAACTCCAAGAAATTCAGACATAAGGTATAAAAAGGATTAGCACATTATAGGGCAGTAAAAGGTAATTTTAAGAACCATTGAAGCAAGCAAGGTACATAAGGAAATTTGGCAAAAGCATCAAACCAAGTGCAGTTACAGAAAATGTAGCAATGAGTCAAAAAAAAATTACATAGGTAAACCCAGTCAAATGACCAACATCATCAAATAATGCAAAAACAAATGGCTCAGGAACTATGGAGAATTAATTATTAAAGTTAAAACACAATTTTTTTGCATAACGTGCTTATTCAGTTGTAAAAAGCAGAAAAAAAATGATGACTTAGCTTAAATACAACATTAAAATACATACAATCTATCAATTAATTGTAATTGATTAGATTATTTATTTAATGATTGCATTTCTTGATGTGGAAAGTCTGAGTGGCACAGAGTTCTCCTTTCAGAGGAGAATTGAAAGAAAAGCTCAAAGTGATTCATATTAGATAAATATCTATACATGGTATAGTATAAATCAGTGTTTTACAAGTGTATACATATTCTACTGAATGAAGGCATTTTGCAAAAGCTGATACATGGTATAGGAAAGTAATTCAATAGAATTTTGAAAAGTCTGCATAGTAATAGAGTCATTGCAGACCATACAATAAGACACAGATACAAACTGTTGTTTTGAGCAAAGGAGAATGATGAGCATCATTCAATATATCAACATAAATTTCAGTGGACCAGTAGCATTGTATACATATAGACATCACTTTCATTGGACCAATAGCATTGTATGTATACAGACGTCAATATCAGTGGACCAGTAGCATTGTATACATATAGACATCACTTTCATTGGACCAATAGCATTGTATGTATACAGACGTCAATTTCAGTGGACCAGTAGCATTGTATACATATAGACATCACTTTCATTGGACCAACAGCATTGTATGTATACAGACGTCAATATCAGTGGATGAGTAGCATTGTATACATATAGACATCACTTTCACTGGAACAATAGCACTGTATGTATACAGACATCAATATCAGTGGACCAGTAGCATTGTATACATATAGACATCACTTTCATTGGACCAACAGCATTGTATGTATACAGACGTCAATATCAGTGGACCAGTAGCATTGTATACATATAGACATCACTTTCATTGGACCAATAGCATTGTATGTATACAGACGTCAATATCAGTGGATGAGTAGCATTGTATACATATCAACATCACTTTCATTGGACCAATAGCATTGTATGTATACAGACATCAATATCAGTGGACCAGTAGCATTGTATACATATAGACATCACTTTCATTGGACCAACAGCATTGTATGTATACAGACATCAATATCAGTGGACCAGTAGCATTGTATACATATAGACATCACTTTCATTGGACCAACAGCATTGTATGTATACAGACGTCAATATCAGTGGATGAGTAGCATTGTATACATATAGACATCACTTTCACTGGAACAATAGCACTGTATGTATACAGACATCAATATCAGTGGATGAGTAGCATTGTATACATATAGACATCACTTTCATTGGACCAATAGCATTGTATGTATACAGACGTCAATATCAGTGGTCCAGTAGCATTGTATACATATAGACATCACTTTCATTGGACCAATAGCATTGTATGTATACAGACGTCAATATCAGTGGACCAGTAGCATTGTATTCTTCAATAAGCAGTTTCATAACAAAGACATACAATAGGTATAAAGTTGCTTTTACGCTTTATGTTTTTTTTCCTTTACAAATCAGTGTCAGGTGTAGGAGACTAAAGACTGATCAAAGAAGTAAAAGGACTAGAAGAGATTGAAAATGTAAAGAAAGGAGGATGTGGAGGGGAGAATTATATAGGTGAAGATCAGAAGGAACAGAAAGAAGGAAAGGAAAGCGAGTGGGAAAGTGGGGGGTTAGTAGTCAATTATGGCAAATGGGTGACAGTATACAGAAGAAAGGTTATGAGAAAGAGATGAGAGGGAAGTAGTTGAAGGATAGGAAGAAGTGTGCAATTATGGTTTAGTCTAGGGCTACTTATCCAGGGTTAGTGCATGTGCAGAGCTAGAAATTCTGCAGGTATGACTTTAGCTTCTGTTTAAAATGTTTGAGGTGTTATTTTATTTTTAGAGAGAGTGGTATGGTTGTCAAGCATCCTTTCAGACATTACTAATCATCTGTTGGTTTTCAGAGTTTTGAAAGGTTAAGGTAACATTAAGCATGCAGTCTCAGACCCTAAAAGGCCCATTGGCAGTACCGTGTTAGACACTATATTGTTAGGAGTGCCAGCTTCTTCAGAGGATTCCCACACCTTTGTAGTGTGGGATACCCTTTTCTCCAGGAAATTTCAAGGATATTGAAATACTTCAGTCACTCTCCATGGGAATACAATTTTGTCTAGAGATCACACGATCATTTGATCGAAGAAATCAAAAACTTATCAGGTTAGCTGGGGACAGCATGCTTGTCTGGTCATGTCAGTTGTATATTTTTACTACTCAGTGTGCTAGGTGGGTGTACTGCATAGGCTGTCCTCTGATGCCTCACCTTTAGAATGTTTTTTAAGCTTTCCTTAGGTCATTTATACACACCGAGAGATATGAATGCAATGCTCCACAAAGTTCTGATAAGCCAAAGAATATCTCCATCAGTTTTTCTTTTCTTCTCATTCTTTCAGAACTGGCAGAACTTCAGATTTAGTGCATGAAGGACATCCTGTTCGGGTTTTAAAAAGGTCAGGCAGAAGGGCATCTAATGCTTTTGTAACTTACATCAGAAAATAATAATTCCCCCATTTTATTTTAGAGATAGGAAGCTCTGGCTGATCATACCCCATTCATACATTCGGAGAGCAGCTCGGAGGGCATCTGGTTGTGAGAACAGTTCAGTCCTTAACTTGGATCCAACATTTTGGTCTGTGTTTTGATTTGATTTTCCTAGCCTTTCATGACATCAATTGTGGGACATCTGGGAGCAGCTCTTGTCAGAATTTGCCAAGCCTCAGGATATAGTTATCCATCTAAGAAACAATTATTTAATGCACATACCAAAGAAGATATTGTTAACAAGAATATGATCTGACCTGTCTGCATTAAGACAGAAGAACTGAGACGTGTTAGTAATTTTGCCTTGCACAGTGCCAAGACTTTTATGGTGTGTGGCTATAAATCTAGCACGGAGACTCGTTTTACTATCGTATCAATGGAGAGGCCAGTACCATAGAATTTCATATAATAGAACGCCTAGATTAAGTGAAACCTAGCAAAGACTTTTATGATAATGATGGATTACATTTAAATGTTTTAGGTCTAGATTTTTTCAACCTTTAGATTGTCTTAAGCATAAGTAACATAATTTCTGTATGCAATGCAACCATATATTGAGCCATTATTTAATAATAATCATTAAGCAGTAGTCAGTTATTACTTAACTTGTGTTTAATAGTTGACAATGTTCATTCCAAATTATTGTGGAAGGGGAGACAACATGAGAATGCATGCTGGTGAAAGGTCCTACTGTGGCCTCACCTCCCTTGTTTTTCTCCTTTAATTTTCATTGAACTCCTGTTAGGGCTATTGTGGTATAGAAGTCTATCACTACCTTGTCAAGCTCAGGTACATGACTGTATGGCTGTGAACCTGAATTACTTGTATGGAGCCTCAGGTTGGAGCCCAAGGAAATAAGGCTTTGTGCTGAGCTGGTAACAACAAAGATCCCAGAGGACATGGTGTAAGTCACTTTGGCAGCAACTGATGGGCCAGCCTGGGTTTGGCAATACCAACCAGCACCATATAAAGGAATTTGGTAAAAAATAATTATGTTGTGCATGTTGAAAAATATCAATGGAAGTTGTTGTTATGTGTTTACTGTCTGTGATCATAATAAATAGGCTGCAATAGCTCTCATGTAGTGGTTATAGGCTCAGGATGGTGGGGGCAGCAGCAATTTAAGCCCACTTAGGAGTATAAGTTTTGATAGGAAAGTGAAACAGTAACAACAGAAGAAGCACAGTAAGAAAAAGGCTCTGTTCCCCAACTGTATCAACCTGCTTGCTACAACATTTACTACAGGCACTCAAATCACACAAATCACACCACACACACAAAGTGCTTCAGCTATACAGGTGAGCCATAAATGTAGCATCAACTTTAATGGATCCGTGCTATCAGCACCTGTTGATTGCATCTCCTGACAGCTTATGTCTGGAGCATGCATTGTTCCACCCTAATTACAGCTCTGGTGGGCACAGTCATAGTGTGACTACAGGAGGAAATGAAGCACTTATGGTAATCTGGGAGTAGGTGGTAATCTGGGAGTAGGTGGTAATCTGGGAGTAGGTGGTAATCTGGGAGTAGGCTAAAATAGACAAGAATAAGACCATTATCTTAAGTGGATATTCAGGAAAAGGTAAAAGGGTGTGTTTTTCTTGCTATAGGAAGATAGATAAAAAGTTCAGTCTTACTAGACCATCTGGAGTGCAGACAGTGCATTTTGTGTTGAAGGTAACTCTAGTGTCATACTACAGAATCTGCACTGCTGTATGTAGTGAATCTCAGGTTCCAGATGGTAAAAGGAAGTTGTTCCTACTTGTTCTTTCACTTTACCCTGTCTTTTCCAGTTTTGTTCAAATGTTGTTCAAGGTAGCATAGCAATCAGCAGCCCCTGAGACTAGTAAACTGAGCTGCAATACTGTCTGTTCTCAATATATAGAAGGGTTGCTGCTGAATCAAGAATTATCCAATCAGTAAGCTTGCTGAGAAATAGTCCACAAAAAAAAATGTCTTTTACAAGAAGGCTAACGCTTTTAATATTTCCAAGAGCAATCCCCAAACAGTCTCAAGTTATAGCCAAGTATATGGATCTTGGTGGTCACCTCAGATATTTCTTAGGACCCAGATTTTAGGAAGTTCTGATTGCAGCTCTCCTTTCTCATCTCTGTCCCTTATCTTGTATTTTGAAAGGCAGTACAGCATTCAGTAGCCTAACATTATAGGTTGTTGTGTTGTGTGTGCTACTGTTCTTAATATATATTTAAGGGCTCTTTTGAAACTTTAACCAGCCAATCAGCAAACACACTTGGAAACCACCCATAAATAAAGGGACTAGGACAAGAAAGCTAATGCTATTCTCTCATTAGGTGCACTCAGCATAGACAGCCTGAACACATATCTAAGGAAAAAGGTCCAAGATTTAAAAAGTGCTGATTGCAGTTCTCCTTGCTAGTGTACATGTTTCAGCTGCTGTTGTGCAAGGTAAACACAGCAGCAGCTGAGCAGAACAGATGTTTGAACTATGCTACTGTGTATACAGTAGATGAGTTTCCATCAGTGCAGGAATAAGCCAATCAAAACACTCACTTAGGATTGGCCAATAACAGAACTCACCAAGATAAAATGGTTAATGGCATATTCTCACCAGCTGCAATCAAAACAACCCAAGTCAGGCACAAGTAAGCAGGTTCTGTGGGCACTTAGGAGTTTCCCGTGCATCAAAGTTTAAAAAAGAGTTGATTACAGCTCTCCCTTCTTCTCAGCTTGTGCCATCTGCTGTTAAGCAAATGGTTGTTCAGGAGCCCAGCAGCATAGATACAGAAAGAAAAGTAAATGAAGTTTTATCAATCTAAGGTGAAGGTCTTCCCAATATGATCTTCTAGTACTCACCATTATGAGCAAGTGAGAGAGCAAATGAGTGAAGACTGGAAAGAGTCTTTAAAGTTAAATTTACATAAGAGGCAGGCAACTCAAGAGTACCTGGGATTAAAAACACAACAACGTTAATGTAGGTAAAGTGGGAACAAATCCAAAAGAGTCACAGAGCTGCTATCATAGAGCAGTGGCAGTTCTTACAAAGAAGGAAATAAAATCCCTGATGGAAGGCTGAATTGACAGTTCTTGTTAACAGAGATAAATGTCCTGCATCCTTGCACATTCAGTTGTGGTTAACGTCATGGAGCAGTAGTGGTCATCTTGGTGTAAGTCAACCAATGATTCAGGTGTTGGATCATCAGTGGTCATCAGGCATTAACTTAACACAGAGAAAAAGGGCACACACTATTAGCTTTGGGCCATGTTCAATTGTTTGCACACCTCAAATGGCACTAGCTTCTAGCTTAGGTCATCAGGTTCTGCATCCTTGCAGTATATTATAATTTAGATATAACTTTATGTTTACAAATTAAGTGTATGGGTGTGCAGCAATGGAAGCCAAACACTATCTAGTGCATATACAGAGGTCATGGTGACCAGTTAGTCATTTATGTATATTTGTGTTAGCAATTATATTTGCGTGCTTGTTATAAAACTGACAAGCATTTATATTTTCCATTGCTGAATGTCATAGCATACTTGGTTGTGACCATACATTAATGACCATCACACTATATGACAAAGCTGCACAACATTGAAATGTTTGCAATGAAGTATCAAAAGAAAGTGCCTTCAACCCCTTTATTGATTATCAGGCTCAGAAAGTCACTGTGCAATGCATGCTTGAGAATCAGCTGCAGTTTTGGCTGGGAAACAGACTGCATGTAATTACACAAGATTAACGCTTACACCAAGTGTCAAATTTAACTTGTGACACAAATAGAAAATATAATCGAGATAAGTAGTTAAATTTAACTTTTAAGACAAATAGGCAATATTGTAGAGATAAATATGTACCAGTGATTATCCAGTGTCACAGTGGGTGTCATTCCTGAATGACAGGCACCAAAGATATGAGAAGTGCCAGCATCTATTGTTGTGGCAAATGTTAGGTGAGGTGATCAACATACACTTCCTACAATGTTTTTACCCTAAGATATTGTGCTGTATGTGAAGAAGATTTGCAGACAGCCATGACACATCAGGCAATGCTACCCTTGGCATGTGCACATATAGGTGGCAGCATCCTTATTCGTTAGTCACCTAATTATGCACTGCTGTGCCTGGAACATGCTGTGTTATGCAAGTGGTAGAGAGATTCCAGGAGGCTATTTTATGACTTTTACACATTTGCTGTCCAGCTTTTAACCATGTGTTACTCTCTTACAACAGCATGGCACTTACATAAAGAAGTTGGGGACAGGCCATCATTCATACCCCTCAACATAGGCCAGAAAAAATTGGAGTAAAGTCATTGATCACAGCCAAGCTAAAATATGCTAGAACATGTAATCCCCAAGTGTTTTTGATGGTCACTAATGCTCCTTGACAGGATGCCACTTAGCATTTTGGGTCATGCCAGCACTGGAAAGAGATCCTTGGTAAGATACTCTGATGTGGGCATTGCACAATTTGTGGGGCAGATTACTCAAATAATGCAGTGGACTACCATTAAACAGTCAAATTTCCACAAGTATTAGTAGAAGTATTACTGTTGCATCATCTACCAAGGCATATTGACACAAAACAACATCAAATAACACTGTACAGACATGTAGCATTCTATTCTCTATGTTCTCTATGATCAGTATGAACATTTTTTGTACAGAATTCATGCATATTTTGGAAACAACAGTAAAGTGATCGATTTTGTGCTGTAAACCTAGCTCTTTGCTTACAAAGGGTTGATCTCTGCAAGAGTGATGATACCTTTAAGTCTGGACCTTAGCAAAATTGTTATGTAGCAATGAGACACATGGTCAATGTGACTGCATTCTTTTCATAACAATATATAAAATATGTAATGTTAATACATGTCTTTGCCACACTATATATGTATGTATTTTACCTGTTGCAGTGAACATTAGTTAGAGTAGCATACAGATGTGCACATACAGATGTCTATATCTGAATACATCATACATATGTTAGCAATAGTTTTTGTATGAGCAATGTCTTTATGCAATGTGCAACATCAGTTCTTCATACTTTGCACTGTTGTGTTTCTATTTTTATTTTAATTTCTCCAAGCCTTTTGGGTTTCTAATACCATGGCAGGAATGGACCCCCATTGCTAAATCAAAGTACGATTAAAGTTCATGAAATTACAAAGACATGCATCTGATCACATGTAATGTAGACTTCATAATTTTTTATTATGCTTTGTGGCTCATGTTTCCAGTGTTTTTCAGCCACTGCAGTACTATAATGTTTGCACAATCCCCAGTGCAACAGTCCTGTCACATTATTATGCCTTTCAGTATACAGTCCAGCCATTAGTATGTCACAGCCAACAACGAAGTGTGCAACTGTTTCCAATTCTGTTTTACAAAACCTACATTTGTCTGTTTCTCCCACATGTTCAACGGACTTTGTAAACCAATGTGTATGTAGCCCACTATCTTGTGCCACCAATATTAACCTTTCATCTCTTGTCCTAAATTCACCTCACCTTAACCATTCCTGCGTTCATTCCTGATCTACATGAAGTTCTCCCAGACATTTTCTATACTTGCAACTATATTTATGCATTTTCCACATTTCTTGCCTTCTCATCTGGTCCTTCACTTTATATTCTTTATTTTGGTTTTTGGCACATTCAGTTGCTGCCTGATTTTTATCTACTTGTGGTTTGATTTCCATTCCTGCTAGACACCAATATCCTTCTGCTAGCCTAAGCAAGGAAGTCATCTTAGATTTATTCTCTCCTCATGCTTCAAAACTTTCACGACATTTGGGTCTTTTGAGGTCAGCAGATATGTGTGGAGCCCCATGATTGTAGATCTATACATGTAATCAATTTACAGGAGGCCCATCCCTCCTTCGGAACTGGGAATATATAATCTTGGCATGCATTGATTTTTGTAAATCATTTGGTGGGCATGAAGCATCCTTCTTGTTTTCCTATCTAATCTGTCCAGCATGTCTTGGGTCCAGTCAGTCATACCTTGGATTTTGTTACTAGATGTCAACACTGTTTTCAGGATTAATTTAAGTCTTCTAAAGTATTCCTTACTAAGTTTTATTTGCGTTTGTTGATGTTTTATTGTTGATCCTTCATCAGTTCTCAAATATTATACACTCCTTGTTGTTCAAGTTCTTTTATATCACATTCTTGTCCCAAACAGATGTTTTCTTGGTGCTGTAGTTTTCCTGCTTTAAAGGTTGCTTTTGCACATTTATCAAGACCAATTGACATTCTTAAATCATCTGAAAAAGGTTTTGACAACTTACAGTTGTGCTTTCAGTTCATCTGATGAACTATACAGTTTTAAATAATTGACAAAGAGTAGATGAGAAGTCTTTACATGGAAGCAAGACAATTCAACCCCACACAATTTGACTCCAGACTATTCGACCCCAATGCAATTGTATACACTTACATGCCTAAATTTACATTTATTGTCTATGGGAGTAGCCAGTGCACAGTTTGACCCCAAACGTTTTAACCCTGGACTATCTTCTTCTGGCTTTTCCCAGTTAGGGGTCGCCACAGCAGATCACATGCCCCCTCATGATTGGCAGTGGAGTTTTTCAGTGTCGAGTTGCCAGCCCGGTGCCCAACCTTCCACAGAAGGCACACACACGTACTCAGACCTAGGGCCAATTTAGAGTGTCCAATCCACCTACAGCATGTCTTTGGGATGTGGGAGGAAACCGGAGCACCTGGAGGAAACCCACACAACCACAGGGAGGACATGCAGACCCTACTCAGAAGGCACCCCAGCCTATGATTGAACCAGGGAACCTCTTGCTGTGAGGCAACAACACTAACCACTGCACCACCATGGCTGCCTAACCCTGGACTATCTGACCCCAATTATATAAAATACAATTTTTTAAAGTTTTATAAAAGCATTTTATTGCTTAATATTTTAATCATGATTTTTTCACAGGAATTTAATATATTATTTAACTTTAGTATATGTAAATCTTTACTTATTTAACATTTTATTTAATTTGTAAATATAAATAATTTAATTAATAACATTTTTTAACTTAACTTTAAAATCAATAGTATTTAACATTGCAAACATTAATATTATTTTAAATTAAAATTAATAATATTATTATATGTATTTGAAATGCAAATGTTTTAAATGGTTATATATCCTCATGACATCTTTTTTCTTGTTTTTATTTTTTTTTAATGATGTAATCTTTGGCATTTTCTTATTAACCTTGTGGATGCATGAGCTGTATATAGCTTATTTTTTCTTTATGTCATAATGTCTGTGGTTTATTTTTTTCTTGTCTTGCAATTTCAACGGGGTCAAACCGTCCAGGGTCGAACCATCTGGGTTCAAACTGTCCGGGATCAAAACATCCTGTACCCCTTTACACTTTGTTATTTTCTAGGAGCCAAATTATAGCCATGGCCTAAGCTGTTAAGTAGACAGCTTAATGGGTTAAGGGCAAGGCAGAATAGCAGCAGGAGTCACCCTGGAAGATCCCCCTTTAAATTTTTATCCCTGGGATAATTATCTGTCCTTTATCGTGGCTTAATTGCAAAGTGGTCTGCTACTGTTTCATGGTCACTGTAATGTAGTCAATCAGTGTAGGGTGTATCTTATACATTTTTAAGCACTCTTTATCCTTGAATGAGGGATACTATCAAATGCTTTTTTGTAGTCAATCCATGCCATACTTAAATTATTCCCCTTTTCATAGATCTCCACTATGACTTTATTTAACAACAAATGATCCTTTGTTCCATATCACTTTCTTTTAGTGCCTTTTTTTTCTTTTGCCATAATTGAGTTTTCTTCTAAATGACTATAAACTCTGTTGGCATCAATTCCAGTGTGTGTAGTTTATATGTCATCAGAAGGCAAGTTATTGGTTTATAATTTTTAGGGTAGCTTGCAGGTTCACACTTAAGTAGGAGCATTGCTTTTCCTGTTGTTATATTTATATGTGCGTATATAAATAGTTCTTACTCATGGCTACATCTTCAGGGAAAGATGTTAATACTTTTAACCAGAAGTTAGGTACTGCATGTGGGCCTGGGGTTTCCAATTAGAAGCTTTTCTTAACTTTGATTCAATCTCTCTGGCTGTTACTTCATCCCATTTCATATCTTGTACCTTTAAACTTCTTAATCTTCCTTTTTTTTCTATGCATCTTTGTTATGTTCCACAGGATCTTCATAGATACTTCTCCAAAATATATCTGTTTCTTAATTTTTTGGTGGTCTTGCAATTCCTTTTATCTTGTTTCCCAATTCTCTATAAAACGTTTTTGATCATCAATAAATTGCTTATTCTGTACTTTTCCTTTATATTTATGTGTGTATCTTCTAAGTTTTTCTGCCTGTGATGAGATTTTTTGTTTATTTGTGATAGTGCATGATAGATCCTGATCTGTTCTAATACTGTGCATTGCTTTTATCATGTCTATCTTTCTAAGTATTTTCGTTGACCTGTTCCCTCTTCTATACCCTTCTAACAGTGGCACTTCTTGTCTTAATTGCTTTATAGTTTTGTCTATTTGATACTTCCATGATGGTATTCGGTTTCTCCCCTTCCTTTTCCTCACTACCCCGTGTTCTTGTGATAGAACTTTATCAGTTATTAATTTAGCTGCACAGTAATATATCCTGTTTACTTCTCTTATATTGCATGGATCTCTTTGGACAGTCCTAATTACTGTGTTCATTTCTTTTATCAAACTTCTGACTTTTTGTTTTTTATTGACCTTCTGCAGTCTATTTCTTTCATTGATCTTAATATATCTATCTATTCTATTAAATCAAGCAAGTCTTCTCTTAGCTTGTTTTCTTCTAGGCTGAGGGCACATTTTTTGTTTTCCATTTCTTGAGGTCATTCCATAGAAAGTTCTATTGCATATTCCTGTGGCACATTGTCTTCAATTTCATCCTGTGCCATCCGTTACTCTGTCATATGGGATCTCACTGGCCTATCACTCCTGAACATTGACTGCATCAGAGCTTCCACAGTTTTCTGTTCCTTCTCTTACTGTCCAGCTTCAACTGAACATTTATACTGGTTTCCTCTGGAAGGCTTCAAAATATCTTCATATGGCATTTAAACAATTGTTTCCCATTCCACTGGTTTCCCCTTAATTTGGAGGGCAATTATTCTGTCTTGTGGTGCTTTCTGAATTAGAATTTCTATACTGAATCCTTCACTTCGGAGGTACCCCAAAATCTCAGTTTCTACTTCTTTAACTTCTCCATTACTAATCTCCTTTTCTACTTTTCCTCTTTGTCTTCTTATTTTCTGTATTGTAAAGTTTTCCATGTCTGGAATTCTTTGCTTGTTTTTCTCTTCAAATATCTTTGGTGCTGCTCATTTTGTATTGATTAGTCTTGCTTTCTATTTTTCATAGATATTACACCATATTAAATCTCTTTTTCTTTCACATGTCCATGTTTCTACAGGTGTTTCTACTGTGTTAGCCGCATTATGTTGCCTATCTATGCCGATATTCAGCTGCTCAAACCTGTATCACTTTGTAGACAATGCTATGGTGCCAACAATGCAACATATCAAAAGTCCACAATGCAACATATCAAAACTATGGCACTTGCCTAACACAACACATACTGGAGTACACCATCAAATGAATTCAGGGAAAAAAAAGCTCACCTAGAGATGGGAAAAGACATGCCCAATGATGTATTTAATCCATTAATGTACAATGCTAATTCCCTCCTTTCCCTGGTTTGTGAGCAGCCTCACTTATGAGTAACCACAGCTGTACTGAGTGTAAGACATCCTAAACCAGCTGACCTTGTGGCATGATGCTACTCTGCAATGCATAGTGCAAGACATGACCATGTCAAACATTAGTATTATGTGTACTGTCTGGAATAGACATTCATGACATGGTCTCAGTGGTCACGTAGCACCTGCATATTTATAGAGAGGGATTCCTTGTATCTTGAAGCATGTGGCATCATGCCCTGTTATGGATAATCATAACATTACTTTTGTACAGGTGACAGTATCAATGATGCCTAAGATGACTTCACTGTGGTAGAATCTACACAGTACAGGTGCCTTTTAAGTAAAACATGACCAATGCAATTTACCTTTTAATTAAGCAATATGATAGTATACTTGATAAATCGACACATAAAAACCTAGTACAACTATCTTAAATTTATTGAAATACATGTTTCACTGCCTAATTTAATGTCCTTTCAACCTTTTGTGTTTTAAAAGGCATTTTAGAATAAATGCCTCATTTAAACCAGGAGACATATTTTTTCTTAACTGTCACTGCCAAAGTGTTTCTATTTGTTCAGCTACACTCCTGTGATTACCCTCTCTAAGATCCTTATGTACCTGTTCCAGAATGGAAAATAAAATATTCTACTCTGTTTACACATGACATTATATTTAAATAGGGAATTATTCTGTTCTTTAACTTTAATAGAATATAAATGTTCCTTAACAAAACAGAGGCATGCTTACCAGGAACAGGACCATGGCATTAGCCACTGCCTGACAAACCTGAGAAACGTTTAGGCTGGGTAATGTCAGTACCAATGCATGTTACAGAACAACAAGGTAATACATCTATATATCTCACATTTACCGTACCTACTGTGTTAGTTGTTGCATTGGTCACATTCTGAGTATAAGATTACAACTGAGGTAACCCCCCAAAGACCTAAGACCTGACACCCATGTAAAAATATGTGACGTCTGACACACTGAATGCTACAGTATTATAATACTGATCACAGTAAGCCTACCTGCATGCTCCTCCATTGTGGAAACTGTGGCATCCACTTCCACGATGTGTGGTGTGATGGATGCCTGGGAGCTGTTGTGTGTGCTTAGTTCACCAGGAATTCTTCAGTTGCCATGAGTGATTGTTTTACTGCAGACCTTCCACCGGTGATGGCACAATCCCTGGCTACATCTGCTTCCCTTTGTTGTGCAGCATTGATAATGTCCAATGCATGGTGTCAGACCTGCTCATATGTCCTGCCCTGATGGCCCATATCATTCACATCATGGACAAGGTCTGCCAACAGTGCAGCCTGCTGTTCCCTGTTTTGGCTCCCCCTGGACAGTAAGATGTGATGATGTTGCCTTAGTCCTTCAAGTATAATTTCATTTTTCTCATCAGAAAAGGGTGCATGGTGTCTATGATGCATGTTTCCTGAAAGATAAGGCAAGGACAACATGGCTGGCACTATCCACTGCTTGCTCACATATGTCATACTCCACAGTGTTCAAACATACTGTTTGAGGATACAAATGAGATAGTAGCAATAGTCATGTATTCCCATGTGTGCCATGACAGATACTGCTGTATGATCATACACCCAACACTTGGGTCTACTGTGGTGGGTCCCCTTTGGGTAACCCCCCGATAAATATGTCATAGGAACAGTGCCAAACAATTAGCAATGTGCTATTACAACCACTATAAAGGGACAGCCCAATGAGACCAGTGTACCCTGTAGGTGTAAGACAGCAAGAGATCAATGACATGTCATTATCATAGGTCTACAACAAGCTTAATGCTGTAATCCCCATTCCTTGTATGTCTGTTCACCGATCTGCATCCTGTAGTACACAAAATCAGTTGAATACTTGACAGACTGCATTTCTTTTTTTTTTCCATAATAAATTTTTATTGATATATATTTTCAAAATACAATAAAATCACACACATAATTCACTACTATTACTATCAAAACTATATACAATATCTACATGAAATGCTTCCATATAAAAAGTGTCATTACTCCAAAAAAAAAGACACCAGGGAAGAAAAACAAAGCCGAAACATTTGTAGAAGTACTTTGCGTCCATACATATCATACATGTTTTCAAAACATTGTTTCCTCCACATATACATCCAAACTTTAATATATTCCTAATAACAGTATTATGCTAATATAATGTTAAAAACCTTTTCCCATATTTTCGGATTATTAATATTTTTGTTACTTTGCTTCAGGAGTAATTTATGTGCTAATATATGCTTTATAGCCACAAGTTTGAAATTATCCCATGATGTCTTGTCTGGTTCTAACCAATTTGTAGCTATATATAACTTTATCAACAAAAAAATATTCATACATATTATAGTTTGTGACCTAGAGAGCTCTCTTGGAGGAACATGTAGAATCATAAATCCCCATGATAACGTTGAACTTTGATAACCCATCTTTTGTAGTTATGTTCTAAGAGAGTTCCAAAGTTTATATATACACTTGCAGCTCCAGAACATATGAAGAAGATCCACCATTTGATTTGTGCAATATGGACAAGTTGAAGAATTCCTAGGATTAAATTTATGTAACCTCAGATAAGTATAATAAGCATTATTCCAAATCATTAACTGCGTATACATCAACTTTTGAAAAGAGACCGATTTTATTGTTAAATCAATTGCTTTTAATACCTGATTATCTGCTACTGTCATTTTGTTTACCCAATACCCTGACAACAGAATTTTATCCTGGAATTTTAAATCTTTAATTAATTTATTTGTTGTTGTTATAAATTTGACCTCCTGTTGGAGAGCCTGCCACAATTCAGAGGATTTATCCACAATTCCGACTACCAGTTTAAAGTTTTCAAAATAACTCAGAGCAAGTTCTCTGATTTGTCTCATGACAACCACACAACTCTTAGGAAGACTCAATTCCTGCCTAACTTGCGAAGCCGATA
Organism: Protopterus annectens; assembly: GCF_019279795.1. NCBI lineage: Eukaryota > Metazoa > Chordata > Ceratodontiformes > Protopteridae > Protopterus > Protopterus annectens. Next base: position 1,882,146,205 of record NC_056737.1, on the reverse strand, counting down.
AATGAAATTTATTAAAAACATCAATCACAGTCAAATTAACTATTAATGGGAATTTACTAAGATCAATCAACTGATTATTTAGTTTAAAATTGGGATTCCTATGAAAAGGCTGAAAAACCATCATATATTGCAACAAGTCTACTGATTGGAATAAATTTTACAAAGATGACACATATGTTTTAAGTGGTCCATAATCCCATACTTTATCAAACTACTTTTATCCAAAAAGGGTAAAGGTTTAGGATTTATGTTCCAATCTAGAATATGCTTGTAATACAAGACCACCCAAGTTGGTATCCACTTTGTACTAATTACCTCGTAATTAGCAATTCTTAAACACCTGTTGGCATTCACAATTAAATAGTATACTTCAAAATTCGGTAACTCAAGTCCTCCACTACTCTTCGGGGTCATTAATTTCTCATACGATATTCTAGTTTTCTTTGGCTCCCAAATAAATTTAGCTAGATCTTTATGAATTTGTTTAAAAACTGTCTCTGTAATTGATACTTGAGCAGACCTAAAGATATACAACATTCGTGGTAATATATTCATTTTCACTATTGATACTTTTGCCAATACCGGTAGTCTTAAATTCCTCCATCTGCCAGAATCAGCTACTATTAGTTCCCATAATTGTTTAATATTATTACTATAAAAGTCCTTATTATCCCTAGAGAAGCTAATACCCAAATATTTGATATTTTCTTTACATGATATCTTCCCCACCAGGGACATTAATGAAAAAGGTTTAGGGGTTCTTAACGGGAAAATACTAGTTTTCTCCAAATTAATTTTGTAATTAGAGACTTCTGAAAATTCGTTTATAACATTTAATATCTTTTCACTATCAGAAATTGCGGTTGTACAATAAATAATAAGATCATCAGCAAATGCCGACATTACTAATTTATTCCTATAAAGTATTGGTGCATTATGATACAAATTTTGCTTAATATATAAAAATAGAGGTTCTAAATAAAGGTTAAACAATAAGGGAGACAAAGGGCAACCCTGCCATGTACCATTTTTAATCTGTATTCTTTTAGAATAACTCCTATTAATGTATAATGTAGTGTACGGATTACTATATAATATTTGTAGTATCTGAATAAATTCCTGTGGCATATTGAAATAAAGCAACACATCAAACAAAAAGTTTCTATCCACTCTATCAAATGCTTTCTGAGCATCTATTATAAGGGCATAAATATTAGAGTTGTTTTGTTTAGCATACATCATCATATCATGTAGTGTAAGTGTGTTATCACTAGTTTGTCTAGTTGCCATAAATCCAGCCTGTTCCTTAGAAATTAAATGGATCATAATCTTTTTTAGTCTACATGCTATAATGGTAGTTAGAATTTTCATATCCACATTTATTAATGCTATTGGCCTGTAATTATCCGGGCTTTGGGGGTCTGAATTAGCTTTATGTATAAAGATTGTTTTTGACGCATTAAGGTGGGGGTCACTAATTTTATTTCTGATTATGTAGTTAAATACATGGGACAATATTTTACCAAAACTATCAGCAAACTCTTTATAAAATTCAACTGTCAAACCATCAGGACCTGGTGACTTATGTACTTTCATATGTTGAATTACATATACTATTTCCTCTGAAGATATAGGTTTAATCAGATCACCTTGCAGACTCTCTTCTAATTTTGGAAAATTAATTTTTTGCAAGAATCTTTTATTCTGTTTATGTATAGACCTATCAATTTGACCCTCATAAACCTTGGTATAGATTTTTTCAAAAATATCAATAATATCCTCAGTTTTAAAATACACTGTGTCATTGCATTGTATTTCCGAAATATGTACAGTTGTTTTCAATTGATTTATAATCCTTGCCAATGCTTTTGACGGTATTTGAACATTATTGGCATATTTCACTAAACACCTATGCTCCTGAAGTGTTACTCTACTATTATGCAGCAAGAAGAGATCCCTTTGACATTTCAACATTTCCTTCTCTGTTTGAGCATTAAAATTCTGAATCAGTTCTTTCTCGAGTAGCTTCACTTTTGTTTCTAGTTTTTGAATATCAATGTTTTGCCTCTTCTTATAATATGAGGCTTTTTGCAAAAGAAATCCTCTAATTTGAGATTTAGCTGCTGCCCATTCAATATCAGGAGTATGTTCCTGAAGCTTCATCCTATCTGTTAAATCTTTCAGATATTTTACAATTCCATCTATTATATCCTTTTTATTTAACAGATTTGGATTAAGTGACCAATTGTAACCTCTATGCATTCTTGTATCTTTTAAATCCTTAGAAAACCTTAACGAAATTTTTGAGTGATCCGATAGATATCGAGTATGTATAACCACTACTGGTTCCAAATGAATTAATGCTTTGGATATCAAGAAAAAATCTATCCTAGACCACATTTTGTGGCATGGTGAATAGAAGGTATACTTAATTGCATTATTAATATTATGTGCATAACAAAAGGGGTCATATAATTGAAAATCTTCCTTGAAGTCATTTAATGCTATCCCGACCTGCTTATTAAATGCTCTTTGTGGACAAGACCTATCCAACTTTGGATTTTGATAGGTATTCCAATCCCCACCCACAAAAAAATAATAACCATCATACTGTGTTAAGATTGGATATAATGATGTTATGAAACTTTGTTGGTCATTACATGGTGCATATATATTCAAAAGTAAAAGAGGTTTATCAAAAGCATTATCCGATAAAATAACATAACACCATCGCCCATTTTGATCCACTTTAGAGTCTAAAATCTTGTCTTTGTATTGAGTTTTAATAATAATAGCTACTCCAGCACTGTTTGTCTTACCTTCTGATGCCACTACCGCTCTAATCCAGTTCTTTTTCCTAATATCATCCCACTGATCATTTAACAAGTGTGTTTCTTGTAAAAATGCAAACAGTGCTTTGTCCTGTAGCAGTATGTGTAGTAACAGCTTCCTCTTCTTCAAGTTCTGGAGCCCTTTAATGTTCCATGAGTCTAATTCCCACATTGACAGGTCTAATTATCCAATAATAGTATAAAAGGGAAATTATCCAATGGATATGTATTAACTGCATACTAAACATAATCTGGAAGCATTTCCTACATCCCGTCCCCAGCCAGTGCCTACCCACTTTACCCCTGGTCCAGGACTTATATAGGTCTGATATGTGAAAAAACATGAACAAGGTTAAAAACACAAACATATTTAAAAGCTTCATGTAATAAAACTTAAAACATTTCCTAAACTTACAACCTATATATTCTAACTTAGCTACTACAAAGTCTAAACTAAACATTTCCTAACAAACACTGCTATTGCTCTACAGCTTATGTTCCAACTATTAATTAAGCAAATCTGTATTGTAAGTTAGTATTACCATTTAAAGAAAAAATTTTAATATATTAACTAGCTACTTATACTTACCCCAAATACCTCTTTTGTTACAATCATTATTTATATACCACTTTTATTGAGAGAGAGAAAGAAAGAAAAAAAGAAAAAAGAAAACAAAAAACAGGCAGAAAAAAATAAATGCATCCCACATTATAATTCTGTACCATACACAGTGCCTGCAACTACCAATTATCAAAGTTGCAATTGCATGCTTTAGTTCCTAACTATACTGACATTAATTGTCTGATTAACACCACCCAATAGCCAGTATTTACCTATTTCTATTCATATATATAGTGCTATACCTTGCACCCACTGCAGATATTGTAAAAATATAATTTGGTTCAAAGCTATAAGCATAAGGAAAAAAAACAGGAAAAACAGATGTTATTATATGCTTTACATACATATTCTAATGTTATTTACTTGTTAAAAAAAACATTAACACATTATATCAGTTCTTTTCAGCTTCTCAAACCAGGAAACCATCAGTAATACTCGCGACGGGGGACCGCTTTCGCAGCCAGACCACAGGAAGTGTTACATCGAAATCCACACTCTCAGCTGCATTCAAGGGATTTCCTGTTTACCACTCGACGAAAAAAGTTCGTAGAGGTCATAAAAGTTCAGAAAACGGCCAGCAGACCCTCGGATTATCACAAACAAACAGTTTTATTGCTTTTACAGAGGCCTAAACGACTTAAGCAGGGAACAAAGGATTACCTAAGCCTCGAAGTATAGTAGATACTGGATCTGACCTCAGGAGCATGCCAGTCTCAACGGAAGTTTCTTTCAGCCCTCTGATGCAGGTAAAACTTTAAAAACCTTCAGAAACACTCCCTTTGCCTCGTTTTTAGTAGAAACAGAGTATTTAATCCCATCCACCATAAATGTAAGCACATTAGGATATTTCATCTGGAATTTAATTTGCTTGTCAATCAGAAATTTACAGTATGCAGATAAAGACTGCCTAGCTTGCCTTACTTACAGTGGTAAATCCTGAGCCAGAGATATTTTATTATTTTTCCACATAACAAAGCCACCATTCTTTTTTGCAGTAAAAAGTATTTTGCTAACATCTTGAAAGTTCAATATCTTAGCATATACAGGTCTAGGCATATTAGAAGCTTGTACCTCTCTCAGTGCTCTGTGTGCCCTTTCGATAACAATTTGTTTCACTCCATCAGCATCATTTAACAAAACTTCAAGTATTTGTGTTATAGTTGGTATTAGCTCTGCATACTGAATGTTTTCAGGGATCCCTCTAATAATAATATTATTTCTCCTAGACCTCACTTCTAGATCAGTAAGTTTGCTTTGCATGACTTGTAACTCCACATCATGTACCTTTGTTTTCTTCTCCAGCAAGTCTATTTTGTCCTCGGTTTCTGAAATTCTAGCCTCTGTTTTGTCCATTCTCTGCAGCAACTGATTACATGAAACTCCAAAAGTTTGTATTTGAGTAGTCAGGTCCTTTAAAGCTTCTTGTATAGGCAATAAAGCATGTTTGATATCGTCCATGTTCAGTGGCTGATCAGTTTTAGATCTAGTCTCTGGTTTCTGTTGTTCCTGCTGTCTAGTGATCCTTTGTTTTTTCGCACTCCCATCCTTTACTGGTGACTGTAATTCCGACAGCTTTGTTTTGGTAGTAGTTGTTTCCATGCTTTTTCCTTCTTGTGACATTTTCCTTTCCCCAAACTGACAGGTAAAATGAAGAATGCAGACAGTCCTTTGTTTATTTCTCTCTTCAGAGCTAGCTAATCACTTGGAATCCTGATAGATAAAGACTTTTTTTCCACTTTTTTTCCTGGTTATAGATTAATTAAGTGTAGATGCATCTTTTTTTACTTTAATTTGATGTTCAAACCTCTTGGTATCGACTCAGGTTACAGATTTTTCTCAGGTTTATTGAGGAGTTGCAGGTCAGCAGTGTTTACAGAATGGCAGCCATCTTTTTCGACAGACTGCATTTCTCCTCTTTTGAAATGTGGTGATAGTCAAGTTTTCACAAAGGTGTGCTCTGTGAGAGGAAAGTCTCATACACATTGGTTCCCCATAGCCAGCTGCTTGCCTTTTAAACATGCTTTTCATCAGCAGGCGATTGCCTCGAAATCAATCTGTGGGTCTGAAATGCTGATTGCATCTAACACAGCTGATTTGCACTATCATTAGCCAATGACATGCAACCACTGTACAATATATAAGGCCTTCATGTAGGTTAAGGCCCCTTTCTGATATGTTGTGCTGGACATTACTGGGGTAAGGAGACTATATTACAGAGGGTAGGTCTATAGCAGAAACCTTACCATAGAGATGTGTGTACTACAGGCTGCAGATGCTGCTGCTGGTAGTAGACATAGACAGAGACTGTGAACACTTTGGAGGACAACAGACTGTAGGAGTAACTGTGGGAGCTGTGTCAGCCTTGTTGTAGAGGCAGAGCCAGAGTGAAGCTACCCTTTCCACTCAAAATAAAGCATGTGTTTAAGGTAAGTATATCAGGCAACTGTATCACTAACAGAGTACTAAGCAAAAAAGTCAAAAAATACAAAATATAAAAAAATCCAGGCCACCGTTTGAGGCTGTAATAAACTTTTTATAATCAACACAAGTACAAACAATGAGCACTTTTGTCTAGTAACAAGACTTCATCAGATGTACTAAGCAACACATTTGGTGTGTCTTTGGGTAATATTGGGTATAAATATAAGAATATGTCCACCATTGGGCCACTGCCAAGCCATGTGTTACATTCTGGTAGTAATTTGCAGCATTTATGAGGGCAGGCCTTGTTACAAGCAGGGATTTCCAAAGTGCATGTTAGCTGTTCAGCTGTGATAATCTGCACAGTTACAACATCAGAGAGATTATCTCCAAAAATTGGGAGATTATTAGATCAGATGCTGCATTGACCTGTAAATTGAAAGACCCCCCCAATTTAATTAGTGATGTACATTTTCAGCCATAAAAGTTTAGAATTATATCAAATTGAATAGTGATTCAAGGTTGTAGTGAAGGTTTGTAATAATTTTAGGCTGAAAGCGGCTGTATTAATGTCCAGAATGTTGAGGCAACTGTTTGAAACATTCTATCTGGATATGTGAATGTAAACACAATTGCAGGATTGTTTGACATTGAGTTGCAAAGCTATCATACTGAAATTGTTTTAATTAATTTAATGAATTTATGGAAGGAGTGTTAATTGGATATTGGGTAGGGTATATAATGAAATGCTTTACACTTGAAACTTTGTCTGAGGAAGTCTCACAATCAGTGAGACAAAAAGCGCTTTACGTTACGTTTGCTGTTTGCTGTTTCAAATAAAGAAGTGTTGGTATCGTGGATTAAGCTATTTACTATGCCTTGGTTTTTTATGTACTGGTGCTTGGCTGCTGGGACTTTCCTTTTGCTGCAGTAAGGAATAATCTGCACAGTAACTTTGGAAGGATTGTGTGGTGCACTCTGATATTAGTGGCCCTCATTTGCAGAACCTGCGCTGACATTCTCTGTGAATGCATATTAATGCATGATGTGACATTTTATGCTCATATAAGTTTCGCTATAGGGATATGTGAAGTGTGTTCCTACCTGCAGGCCTGTGATCTCCATCAGTGAAAAGCAGACATGTAATTTGAAATGCATTGTGTGGATACAGAGTGCATGACTCAGTCATTAATTGGTGCCTTCACAATACTGTATATTCATTTCTACACACAACTTGATCTGAACCTAGGACTGTGTATGGTAAAATGTACCATTTCCAAGGCAATTAATAGACTGAGCTACTGAGTCACTGCTGCAGCAGGTGTATTTGCAAGATATATGTGCACGCATACAGGCTGCGATACATTTTCTACATCCATCAGTATGCGCTTGGCTTTATATTGCTGTAGGTGTTCATCATGGTCTCAGTTGAGATGTATTTTGTCATTAATGCAGATGTCTTTCTACATGTTGCTGCTGAAAGGCACATTTACCATCTATCACAGGCCTCACTTACATCCATTATTCTGTCTTTGACTTTCTAGTGTTGTACTATTACACCAGAGTCCAAGGTACACTCTCATTTTTATTCTTTTTACTTTCAATGCATTTTAATCAAGATTGCATGGCACAGCATGGCATGCAGCTCTGCTGAAACACGTTTAATGACTATACCTGGCAGTTACTATGCTTTATTTAAACCACCTGTTTTAAGAAGAGTATGGCATGGCAGGTTAATGCAGTGGTCTGCAGATGTGATGGTCTTGGGTCCAAAATATGAGACAGGTGTATATCTTGTAAGTGTGTTTTACAAGTTTAAAAACACTGATAGTGAATATAGCTCTATTTAGCTGAGCATAGCAAAGCTGAGTGACACAGTGCACCATGCAGCATCACATTAAAAAAATATAAAGAAAAGAAAAATGGAAGATAGGAAAGTGGTGAAATGGGGTGCAAGCAGGGAGAAAGCATACTAAAAGGCAGGTAGGGATGTGCAGGAAGGATGTAGGAAAGAACCATAGCTATCCATTTATTGTACGTACAGCAACAACTGTGCACTTTGACAGAATTTGTACTTGACTTTGAACTCTCAACCCCAGAGAGAGGGGTGAGGACAACATAATTGCATTGTCAAGCCAATTGGACCAAATTATGTGTGTCCAGTGGACATGCATGCAAAATGGAGAGCTATGTATGGGGCAATATTCATTTTTGGGGTCAGGTGCCCATTTTGTTATTTTTTCTAAGGTGAGAGTGGAATGTTGGGTGAGGGAGGTACATTGGGTAAGTGAGGATGCATTTGCAGACAGACAAGACAGCAGACACAGTGGTGTGTGACACATGAGAGGGGTGAACACCTTGGATAGGGAAGGTGTTGTGGAATCCAAGTCCCATGTGCCTCCAGACAGCAGCAGCATGACTCACATCTCAACCCATGGGACTGTTGGCACTGCTCCTTCACTGTCCTGAGGGTGGCAGTGCTGGAGACTGGGCACTGAGGTGAGGCTGTCCCACCAAGTCAACCAGCATGCCCTACATCTGGTGCAGGTGGCAGTCAATCCCACTGTAGCTTATCCCGGGTGACAACACTCCCTCAACTACCACTCCTAGAGGGTGTCTGGGCCCCGTCCCTTGGGGCGGTACTGCCTGACTCCACAGGTAGTGCAGGGACATCTGAGGGGACACCACCAGTCTGGGACCTAGATGTGCTGGGACTCTGTGCCATGGACAGTTGAGGTCAGGTAGGAGGATCAGCCGGAACTGACCTACCTTGATGTACTGTGGTGAATGAAGTATAGCAATAAGTTAAAGTTAGTAATAACCAAACAATTGTTAGTATTAACAGAATGGAACATCATTTTAATTCATCCAAATACATATTAATGTATAGTATGTGTAATGCAACAGCAAATAACATAACAGTCAGTATGTTAACAACATGCCAGTAAGACATAAACCATAAGGGCAACAAAATAGTTAGTTTAACAAAGTTTGTTATAGTGAATTATAATAACACATAACAATATTACATCACATTTTGCAAAAAATGTATTTATTGGTTTATTTATTTATGTACTTATGTATTTATTTAACATTTGTTTACTGGGATGGTCCCACTGGACAACAGTGTCCTTTTCAGCAGAGGCCTGCAGAAAAAAGCACCAGCAAAGTACATTTTACTAATATATGTCTAGTACAATAAAGAAAAAGCTTACTATACAACTTACATGTATCTATTTATAGTCTAGCAGAGATCAGTAAAGCAATTTATATACATAGGAGATTAATAAAAAATATATATACATGACACATGAGATTAACACATAAAGCACAAATACAGTACAGCAAAAATACTATACAGGCATGCAGTGTCAGTTCTGAGTACAGTGACTAAAAATCTCCTATAGCTGAGGTAGCACGTACGTACCTCTCAAGCTGTTAGCATGGGTCAGTATGGGCCAAGCAATAACAAATGCAGGTACAAAAATATAATTAGTTTAACAAAATATGTTAATATTAAATCATAATAATTCTTTTTCTTCTGTCTTTTCCTGGTTAGGGGTCGCCAGAGCGGAACTCCGGTCTGCTAATGATTGGCAGTAGATTTTTATGGTGCCAAGGTGTCAGCTCGACGCCCAACCTTCAACGAAGGCATGCCCATTCACGCATGTCTTTCGAATGCCACTCAACCATGGGGAGGACATGCAGACTCCACACAGAAGGTGCTCCAGCTGAGAGTCAAACTGGAGAACCTCTTGTTGTGAGGCGACAACGCTACCACTGCACCACCACGGCCTCCTATTAAAAATAACAATAACAAATAAATGACGATAAAGGCTGGAGAGCGAGAGAAAAACAATCCAGTACTGACAATGCAGACTATAACCCTGAAAACACTGCTACTAAATACACTACAGGAGTTGTGAGTTCTGAGTATAGTGACTACAATTTTTCTATAGCTAATGTAGCATGTACATACCTCTCAAGCTGTTAGCATGGGTCAGTATGAACCAAGCAATAACAAATGCAGGTACACTAAAACACAGAATACTTTCACATAATGTGGACTTCTATAACTACCAAGGTGTTCTGTAAGCAGATTTGGTAATACATTGCATTCCAGGTAATCATTTCTTTGGTAATCCTGTGACAGGTGGATAAGGCAGTTTTAATTAAATTACATTAAATCTTGACACTTGAGAGGCATATTTGTGTACAGTACATAATCTAGACATCCATCATGCCTTAGTTGCAGTTACAGGAATAGAACTCAATAGCTGTGACTACAGGGGACATCTGCAAAAAAAAAAAATTACTTTATTGGTATTTCTGATAACTGTCTGTGAAGTGTTAGCACAAGCATAACATGGGCTACCTCAACCATATACCATTTGTTCTTGGAGTGGAAGAAAAGGATAGCATTATGTGACTGAATTAATTTTGCATTCTAGAACTGGCATGGGAGTTGACATTGCGAGCCCACTCAGCTGCAGCTGTTGGAAAAGAAGCACACCATTATGCGTGCCAGCTTTGCAGACATTCAGCTTACATATTGGTAAATTGAACACCCCATCTCTGCACCCAAAAGTGCGCACCTTCACCTGCACCACCTGCCATATCCACTGTAGATAAGACTCCAGGGAATGATGCAGAATTCCAGCTTATTGCACTTAATATATGCTGCTTTCCCACCCTTACAAGTCAATGAGCAATATTCAAAAAAGTGCCATGTTGCTTAACAGCATGCAAACCAGCTAAGCAGAGCTGAGCAGTCTGAAAACTCACACACCATAGAAAAAAAATAAGCCATCAGCATTTTTAAGCAGTGTTCAACATAGCTCAGCAGTGCCATATTTCACAATTTTTTTAATTAAATATATATAAGAAATTAAATTACAGACATCAAAGGAGGAAAAGTGCCAACCAAAATATGAACAGTATAATCCAAAACAGGGACTGTCATTATTTAAAGCAAAAGGGTGGCAGAGTTAATGGACACCACTCTTTATTACAAATCGCATTAATGCTTAACTAGTTCACTGCATTTTCATGCTTCATACACAGACTTCATCAGATGTTTACATCATCAATCATGCCATTTTTATATATAACCCCCCAATAAAAACATTTGTTAAATTATTTAATTAACTTGCCTAATTAGTAGAAAAGTTAAAAATATGTTTAAAAGTTCTATAAAATATATTAAATAAAATGCATATGATAAATTTAAAAACATAAACTGAATATGCTTACTTTCAAAATATTGTGACACTTCATTCATAATTCAAGGAATAGAATAAAAATAATAAAAATAAAAATAGGAATCTTTTTCATGAGAATTATTCCTTTTTTAATAACTCCATCTGGTGGTCAACACTCAAATTATTCATAATGGTAAAAGAAGAAAAATATTAAAACCAAACAGACCCATAATAAATGTCATTGTTTGTCATTCAAATGTAACATCATAAACCTTCTAACCACAGAATGTCACCACGTTGTATAACACATAATTTTAATTAATATGTATATAAACTATAAGATGTAAAATATACAAAGTGGTTATTAAAGAGAACCCTATAAGTTAAATAAACCAAAATTCAACCTGGGAAACCTTCAAATGCCTGTAATAAGTACTCCAGTGATGGTTTATAACTTGTTTATTTCAGCACAGTCCAAACAGTATTAAAAACAGCTGAAAATACACCCTAACACACAGTAGTAGTAGCAGCAATAAGGTAAAAACCTTATGAAATGGTATAGTCCCAGAATGTCAGACTGTTCAAGGTGCCAGCAGTGGTGTTAAAGCCGCAAAATGTACTAGCAGCAATAAACTATAAAATCACAGTTTCACAAGGTCAAAAGCAGCAACTAAAGCAATAGACCTTACTAACTGGAACAGTCCCAGATGACCAAAAAAAACTCGGGTAGCTAAAATGTATAAGCAGCAACAACAAAATATGAGCAGCAAACAATCCCAAAGGAAACAGTTCCAAATGGTAAGCACTTTCGTCCACTTAAACGTGGACATTTTCAAACCTGGATGTCTCACCATTTGGGCTGTTTAAATAACAAACCCATAATCCCCTTAATTACTAACCAAACATAATAGGCAATTAATACAACTAATAATGAGTCCTTAAACATATATACCACAGGTCTAATACTAAGACTAAGAATTAAAACTTATAAAATCATAAAAATTCACAGTTTTATACAACATAAATCAGAGTTTGTGTGCTTTGTCTTTTAAAATACGTGCTAATGAGAGATGTTCATTCATTCCTGGGTGGTACATGGCCCCTAAATTAAGTTGCCATCGGATTTCACTATTGATAATCCTATTACCCCAGTCCCCACCTCTAGGGCCTTTCAGCACATTTTCCAATATGCCAGACTTAAAACAGGCTTACCCTGTGCAACTTAAAGTGTGTTTAAAGAGTGAATTATTATGGTTCCTTGTTTCTATAGCATAAAGAAGTTCATAAATATGCTTATGGAGCATATGCCCAAATGGTGAGACATCCACGTTTGAAAAAGTCCACGTTTAAAGAGTGTAAATTGATGCAACACCTGTGAAGTGTTCGGTTCTGGCAGAAAGATCCTTTCAGCCATGCCACACAGAAATTGCATATTTTCATGCAGTGTGAAAATAGGGTGTTCCACATTTTGACTATTTGCCTATTTGTCACACATTACTAGGGTCTATATTCCACACTGGCCCCTTAAGAGGTTGAAACCTATGATGCCCATTCAAAACATGTTGTAAATACCAGTAATTCATTTTTTTCATTGGTTGTACTTAAAAGTTACACTTTTTTGTTTTTGTTGAATAATAACATTAAAGCTTCTGTTTCCATTTCTGCTGTTTACTGTTTTACTCTTATCCATTTATTTTTGTGATACTGAGCAGATTTAGTTGTGTGTTGTATTCTTAATGGATATGAGTGAAAGCACTGCAAGCATAGACAGTGATTTAGACCAGGATTGCGTGGCCATGCCACCCTAGAAGATAAAATTGATTTTGCATGTTGTGAAGCAGTCCAGGACAATGTGTTCACTGCTCACTGCATGATTTGTAAAAAGAGAATTTCGGTGGTGTACCATGGAAATAGCAACTTGCTAACTCACAGCCATTTGCAGACTCACATAAAAGCATACCGTTCCATGAAATTATCTGCCATTGACAGTTTTTTTCAAGGGAGCAACATCATTAACTGGAGTTGATAAACAACCAAAGGCAGCAGTGTGGGCAAAGATCTATCATGCCATGCACCATCAAATTTCTTACACTGCTGTGGCGCTAAGCTCGATGACCAGCTGTATCCAGACTCAGCCATTTACAAGAAGATAACCTGTGTCTGCACTAAGACACAGATGTTGGTAACTGTAATCCTTGCTCTGAAGTCAGTCAAGTCAATCATTAAGGACTTGACTAACAAGACATTGAGATTTTTTGTGTTGACAGATGCATCAAATTTGAAAAATTGGAAGATGTTTCCCATACGTGTCCAGTATTTTACTGCAGAAACTGGCTTTAATAAAAAACATCTTGACTTATTGAGCTCAACAATGAATATTCTACTTCTGTAGTGAACATAATATTTCAGGTCCTGGCTGATAACGGTCTTGAAACAGCTCAAATATTGCCATATTCTGCTGATTCTACCAGTGTCGATTATGAGTAGTCAGTCTTTACAGACTTGCTGAAAAGAAATGACAAAATCATCAAAACTAACTGCAACACGCATGTGATTCACAATGTGCTGAAGAAGGTAATTGACAAATTGGACTGTGATGTTGAAATAATGGTGACTTCCATTTATAGTCACTTCAGCATATCAGCAAACTGCAGAATGGACCTGCAAATTTTTTTTTGAATTCATGGACTTGGAATACCATGAACTGTTGAGACATGTACCAACCAGATGGCTGTCTCAGGGTCCCACTGTTAATAGGTTATTGGAATCTTAGCAAGCAATCATTTTGTATTTCATTTCTCTAGGCAGAGAGTCTGGGCATAGAAGAAGACACACATTCATGAATCAGTGAAGACTAACATCAAGAAAGCTTATATATGCTTTGTGCAAAATATCTGCAATGTTTTTAAATTATCTGTTCAGAAAGTGGAAGGAGAAGATCATTCATTGAGCTGTTTCTGGTAATGCAGGACTTGAGAACAAAAATTGAATCACACATAGCAGATAAGTTTTTTGGATCCAAAACACATGCTGATTTTGAAAGTGAAGATATGCAGCCATTCTAGACATCTATCATGGAAAATGTTTGCGCTCCTCTCTAAAAGGGTTTGACGTAACTGAAAAAGTAGTTTAATTTCTCAGAGTTAGAAGATGGTATCACTTTTGCACTAAGTCACTTGTCATACACAAAACAGAATTTAAACAAATAAAAACTACCTGCACTGCCATGGGCTTATTGCAGGAAGTTGACTTGGATGCATTGTACAGTGAATTCTGCATGGCTAAAGAAAGCTTGACATCAACCCCTTAGTGCAAGAAATCTGGACAAAGCTTAAAATAAATAGGGACAGATTATAAATATTGCTCTCATGGACCTAGAAATTGCTAGAACAGGATTTGTGTTAGTATGCATTTTTCTAAAGGGTATGAAGTCTAAAACTCAAATACATGTTATTATTTAGTGACTTCAATCCTTTTTAGGAGGAATATGGGGCAAAAATCTGGACATTCTGCAAAAACCTGGACAAATGAGGGATATGCTACCTCCCCCTTATACATAAAGACACACACACACACACACACACACACACACACACACACACACACACACACACCTCAATCTCTTAGCACAAGAAACCAAAGCCTGTTATAATGTTGGGGGCAAAGGCCCAAAACTAGGGACACATTTAGAAAGTTGCTAGAATAACAGGATTTGTGTTAGAATGCATTTTCTAAAGGACATGAAGTCTGAAACTCAAAATACATGTCATTATTTAGCAACTTTAATCCTTAGCTCATCCCATTGATTTGTCAAAAAAAAACAGAATTTTTATGAAGAAGAGATCAAAAATGTAAAGCAAAAATATGGACATTCTGGGAAAATCTGTAGAGTTGAAAGGAATAACAAACACATACAGCTCCCTACCTCCTTAGAAAGTGGATAGGACAACAAGGTTTGCATTAGTATGCATTTTCTAAGGATATGAAATCTAAAACTCAAATGTTTGCTATTATTTTCTGATTTCAATCCTGAATGATTTGCCCAAAAAAAAACAATATAATTTTATGAGAAACTAACTGAAAATGTGAGTCAAACATCTAGATAATTGTGAGGTATGACCCCCCCCTACACACACTTTCACCCTCTTACTTACAAACACGCACATGCACACACACCAACCTACCTACTTCTTACACAAACACACACACAGATACACACACACCCACACACACACACACACACACACACAAACACATATACCTATCTCCCTCTTACAAACACATATAAAGACCTGCTTACTTCTTATACACACAATCACACCCCTACCTCCCTCTTACAAGCATTGAGATTTGTGCACTAACCTGGTACACAAATACATATATAAATAAATAAATACATAAATAAATAAATTAATTAAAAAGGGTTCACATAGTTATTAATATTAGTAACATCTTAGTTGTTCATATGAAGCTCATAAATTTATTCAATTTTTTTTAAAATAATTTGACAACTTGGCTGCACACCTTCAAGAGGTTCTCAGACCATATTTACATTAAACACAATAAATACTGCTAAGAATTCCAGAGGAAACAATCAGAAAGTAATCAAAAATTAAATAAGCTAATAGTGATATTAATTAAACAATTACACAAAATGTTTCACTGAAATAAACATGAAGTAAAATAAATAAAGCAAACTAACAAATACATAAATAACCTTTATTAAAACTTTTTAAAATTAACTGGCACCTTGGTTTATGCCCTTACAAACTTGTAAAACTGATTTATACCTTCACAAACATGTAAAACTATATTTAAATCATGTACATTAAATACTGCTAGGAATTCCATGGGAACAGACCAGCAGATGGCAAAAATTAAACAAGCTAATGGTGAGATTAATTACAAAAAATCTCTCAAATAAACTCAAATAGGTGAATGAATGAATGAATGAATGAATGAATGAATGAATGAATAAATATTAACCCAATTAATAGGTACAAATTCCATTTCATAATATTGTTATATTTTAAATGTGGTTACTAATTAATTATTTAATCTATTTGGGCGAAGTCTCTCATAAATAAATATTAATCATGCTCCTTTCTTTAGTAATACATCATAAACATGTAAAAATCTACACTGAATATGTGTATATATATATATATATATATATATGATCTTCACAATTCTGATGATACTTTTGCTGGGAATGTAGTGACTGGATTATATAAGGAGAAAATGTAATGTTCATTATATCAAATTACACCCTTGTAGTAGTAATATATTATACCTATGAAACTATAACCTCAGAAAAGCTTGCTATTAATAATGCCATATCTGGGGAGCACAATAAATTATTTTCCAGAATAAATGAATCTACATCCTGTTACTGTACTGTAGCAAACTTAAGTAGATGCAAAGCTTTAAATAGTTGTACAGAGATCCAAGGACTGTTAGAGTCAGGCAGTATGGTCATGCTGATAAAGGGGAAGTGTGTATGTAAAAGAAAATCCTTACTATCAAAACTATTATAGTAGTACCCATTCATGGGGATGAGAAACAATATCTCATTACTCAGCAAGGAATACAAACTGCATTTGGTAAGGTAGTTCATCTTTTTGCTGTAGTATTCAATTTAACTCATGATATGGTAGTACGGAAAATTTTTCCCACTTTAGAGATTTGTGGAAGCAGCAGGAAGAAGGCATGTCTCCCTCTTACAAACACACAAACACAGTCACAGACCTACCTACTTCTTACACACACACACACACACACACACACACACACACACACACACACACACACACACACACACACACCCCTCTTGCAAACACCCACACTTGCTGTAACACTTAATTCCCTTACTTGACTTAACGTCAACTAAATTAGAAGCAAGAGCAATTTCAAAAAGTGGGGGTAAAAATTCCTGTATTTGCTATAGCATTGAACACAACTAAATTCCCTTATCTGACTTAATGTGAAGAGAAGCAAAAGCAATTATAAATAGCGAAATAGAGTGGGTAAGGATTTCTCTTACTTGCTGCAGCATTAAACACAGCAATTCCCTTACCAAACAACGTGAACAGTAATTTCAAATAATAGCGTGGGTGAAGAGGAACAGGACGTCTGCACAAACAGATGCCCTGCAACCAGACCAGCAAGCTACGGGACCGTTCTTAAAGAAGAACACCCTTAAATTTTTTTTTTTTTTTGTTATTAAAAGAAAATTAATCTCCTGCCCTCCTGTTCCAGGGGGGTGCAAGTGCACCCCCTTGCACGTGCCTGAGGGCACCCTTGCCTGCAGCACTCTCAAATGGCCTACAGTCCTCTGGCAAAGGCCCATGCTTCACCCATAGTGCCAATGTATAGAATGTCATGGGGTTCCAACTAACAACCTAACAGTAAACAGAAACAAATGCAAGGCCATGTTGACAAATGCCAGTAGCATGCCTCCTCATGCCCTACTGCAAGGACTGTGGATCAGGCCTTAAATGCTACTGGGATAAAGGCCCAACTATAGGGATACCTCTGAGTTATTGCTTACATAATGTTAGGTGGAGGAGAGAATAACAGAGGGGGTTGTAGAAGCATGGATGTCATGGAGTGTGTGAAGTCTGAAACTCTAATGTCCACCCATACTACTCCAGACTGCAAACCCATGAATGAATAGCCACAAAACCACGTGTAAACCACAATGTGAAGGTAAACTGACCAAATATATGAGTCTTGCCTCTGGATAACCTGGGTGTATCTGTACAGCTGAGAGGTATGGCCCCAGCAAGATATTGCCATTCCTTGTAGTTGAGAAAAGCACAAGGAGGGGAACCCCAGCCAGCACACTAATAAGGTGCTGCACCATTTACGCAGAACCAGTAGTCTATTTTCTGTAGCTACCCCTCCACAATGGCAGGTGTGTGCCATAATGTGTAGTCTATATGCCTCAGAATATTGGTCTCAGCTTCATTCAGCTTGTATTTCCAGTAAATAACTATGAGCAAAGAATGATAACTGTCAGTAGACACATCGTAGTGTAAAACAGTACATATGTCAGAATATCTATGCTACAACCAAACATGTCACACAAGTAGCACAGACAGCAATAGTTACAGTATCCCCTGTATGTTAAGCCTATTGTGTCTCCATATTGGCAACCTATTTACAGATATCCTGCAGAAACAGTTTGATAGGTGTAGATGTAGCACACAAAACCCTGAGCCTGAGTCCAACCCTCCCTGGACTGGATGCACACACTCAATATAGAAGGTCATACTAGGCATGCTCCTACACTTAGAGAAATGAAGCCTATGTCTCACAACACAGTAGACTACAGATATTGGTTATTTGAAGCTACATATCTAAGACCAACATAATATAATATGTCAAACATACACACATAGAGATGTGGGGAAGATAAAGACAGAAAGCGACAGCGAGAATCCCATTATGAGGCCTGTCCCACCCATTACACATCCCATTGACCTATATCACATGATGTGCTGATGTCATTCACTGTAGAAATACCTTTGGTTAGCTCTCAGTCCTATAGTGTCAGTGGTGCTTGTGATAACTGTGTAACACTACAGTACAAATAGGTATCCATGTAGAAGTTCTAATCTCAGTCTTGTCACATGTAAAGTTGTGTGTGAGTGTGAGTGTTTCTACATGAATGTGGTTGAGGCCATTCACACTCACTAAATCTCCCGTACCCCTACTTTAGCACTGCTGCTAATGTCACTCACCTTCAAAGATACCTTTGAACAGCTCCCTAGCATATAAGCTCTGTGGTGCTTGCGATAACTGCGTAATACTATAGTGTAGCAAGCTAGTTAGGCAGGAGTTCCAATCCTGATCTTGCCAACTGTGTAAATGTGAGTGTTTGTGTGAGAGAGTGTGTATCCTTGCAGAGACCTGATTTTGTGGTCATTCACACTTACAACACTTCCCTTACCCCTCCTTTAGTATTGCTGCTGATGTCACTCACCTTCAAAGATACCTTTGCACAGCTCTCCAACATGTAAGCTCCATGGCCCCTGTGATAAATGAGGAACAATGTAGTAGCAAGAACTATCATCCACCTTAGAAGTGCCAGTTGGCAACCCTAAGCCATGTAAGGTCAGATGTGCATGTGGTAAATGTGTAACATAATGGTCCCAAAAGATAGTTAGATAGAGGTTTAAACCTCACTCCTTGCAAATGTAAATGTGTGTGTAGGGTAAAGTATTTTTTGCAATCTCTCACCCACTACATCACCCAATGCCAGTATTTACAAGGGCTGGTGATGGTCCTGACCTTAGAAGTGTGTGTGTGTGTGTGTGTGTGTGTGTGTGTGTGTGTGTGTGTGTGTGTGTGTGTGTGTGTGTGTGTGTGTGTGTGTGTGTGTGTGTGTGTGTGTGTGTGTGTGTGTGTATGTGTGTGTGTGATCAGTATCCTGTGTGGGGGGCGGTGTAATTGTGTAATAACAGGATCCATTGGGGTGGGTTTTGCTAAATTATTATATGTCACAATGTCTGCATTACAAGACCAACAGTTGTCAAACACTGTAGAGGCTGGTGTAGACAATCCACAGCCCTAAATGTGACAGTATAGATTAGTGAACAATATAGGCATCCCTTCTATTACTCAGAGACCACTCTCCACCCATGTATCATACACAAACACACTTGGCTAGGCAACAACCACTATATTGGTAGTTCCCCTGCATATTGCCTCACAGATAGTACCCACAGTGTGATTGGAGTGGACTACATGCCTGTTGACCACAACAGTACCACTGACATCAGAAAGTACTTTGATGTGTTACATCTCCTGACTGAGTGTGTGTTATCCAGCAAGTAAAATGAAATGGCACCCTCTTCCATCCCCTCAGTAGCCCAATCAATGTGTACAGTGGCCCTTTTGACATGTTCCCCACTGGATACCTGCAACAACTGTAGAGTCTGCAAATGTACCCCACAAAGAGAATACCATGCCTTATACACATGCCCTGTAAGGACAGATGCCACTAACTCCACTGAATTCCCATATCATACTGTCAATGTAGGTACAATCACTACTTCAGTTACATAGCCAGGTCTCACCAAATGAGGTCAGGAATGCTACATCAGAAGATACCAATTTGTCCACACAACATGCCCCAGAGACCTCAAGCACACTTCCAAAAATCAAAGAACACGCATGTGGGACATGTGCACAACCCAGACACTGTCCACGTTATGGAATATGGATCACATACATGGGAAGCAGTGCACATCACTGGCCTCCCACAATAGAAACCTGGATGAGTGGATGGGGAATACAATACCCACCCCTGGGGACCACTCCAGTAACTATACTCCTGAGCCATACTGGGGACTATTGCCTTGTGGCCTGATGCCAAGAAATTCCCTTGGGCTAGTTTTGCAGAGCCTTCAGGCCCATTCAACTACTACATAACTGTGAAGCAATGAATCTATGGATGTCAGTATTGGCAAATGTGTGTGTGTGTGTGTGTGTGTGTGTGTGTGTGTGTGTGTGTGTGTGTGTGTGTGTGTGTGTGTGTGTGTGTGTGCGCGTGTGTGTGAATAGTAATCCCAGTGTGTTTGGTTGATGAATATCCCCTATGGCTGTAGTTATTAGCAATGTACCATTCTCCATTCTACAACAGATGTTGTACATTGACATTTACCTGTGTACAACCCTATGTGAGGCATATGCAATCACTGCATTACAGACCGGGAATTACCGTGCACATACTGTAACCTGCCTATGACATGGTGGATGCATCACCACACTGCCATATCCTGTGGCCTTGCTGCAGGGCCACATCCTGGTGACACACAGATACCTAGAATGGAAATGGAATACACCATGTAAGAACACATTCAATCAGCACTTCACTTGTGGGGGGAAAGAGGGTTAAAGCTGGCACTAAATATGTTGCCAAGACTGTGGCCAATATCTGTTGTCTCAGGATAGGTATTAGCTTTGTGCAGTAATTCTCAGCACTTGTGTTTAATACTGTGTAGTTGTTGATGTAACTATCAAGGCTGTTGTGACTGTCAGTGTCTGCTCAATCTCTGCTGTCGTAGATGCCTGTCAGGGACTCCATGAGGGATCCAAAGTTGTGTTTTAGGCTAATAAAGGAGTTAAGTCATGGGACACCATCTTTCCCTGCAACAGTGTCCTCCTTCTGATGTACACTTTAGTATTGGCAGGGGACCATCACATTGTCTCCCAGTGTTTGGAGGATAGTGTCTGGGTTCTGTTGGCTCTGGCTAGTAACATGCATTCATGTACCTGATTGTACAGTGCCTATGTGTATGATTCCACAGTCATGCAGCTACATGCCATTGCATGGGTGTTCTGAAGACACCCACCCCTGTTTTCATGGCTGCAGTTAGCTTTGGAGAGTTTTTGCAGGTGGTTATCTTTGTGGGGGCGTGGCTGACATGTTGCGTTCCATGTTGATTACAACCTGTGTGATCTCACCATGCAGGGATTGACATCTGGGGATGAGCAACAGTCCCATATTTAAGTGGTCAACACAGGTCAAGGTTGTTGCATCCTCTACTAGGGTTCAGTATGAACTGGTCTAGGCAATGGAAATGATGAATCCCTGAAGTGTTGGGCAACTGTACTGGCGACTAGCTACATTCCTCGGGTGTTGGAGGGTAGTTGAAGTCTTGTACCATGTCAGTGTTGCATTGGACCATCAAAGATGGCAGGGTGTTGAGGAATGTGCATTGACAGTCTAGGGGCATAGATATGGACCCATAGTAGGCTATGGTCTGGATAGCACTATTACCCCAAGGCAGTTGTAACGGAAGTATCTCCAATACATTATGATGGGATACTAGTCTGGAGGTATTCCTATCCATACTGAATATGGAGACAATATCACCTGTGGAGGTGTGGTATGGTCCATGTTTGGAGGCTGACAGCTGTGGAATGCATCATAGCCTCATACTGCAGGTCTGCTGTCTGCTGCTGTGAACCACCTCTCCATTAGAGCAGACATGTGTCCTCCACTCCAACAACTGCTATGACTGACTGCATCCTGACAGTTAGGTGTACATTGTTGCGCAGCATGACCCTCAGATTGCATACATGTGTAGCTGTTATGGTGGTAATAACATTAGGGACACTGCCTAATAAGGTACCATAGGGGTGTCAAGACACATAGTCAGTACCTGGCAGCCCAGTGGTGGCAGATATAGGACATCTGTGGCAAGTCATTGGGTTCTGTCAGTCATGCCATCCCAAGCAGAGAGGTCCTGGGTCCCTGAGAATGACACATAACACGTAAGCCAATGTTGCAGTCAACCATCTGTTGATAGTACTGGAACATCATTCTGGGTGACAGCGGTACACTGCCCAGGGCTGCAGTCACACCTAACTGAATTGCATAATCAGAGAGTTCAACCATGTCTCCTGTCATGTAGTCCAGGGAGGTGTGTCCCAATTCATTCACACCCACATGGATACGGAGTCATACTTGTAGTTGTTGTGGAGTGACATGACTGGCTATGTCATGTGTTAGATGCTGGCATGTGATTGATATTTGGCTGTTACCTGCTCCATATTCAACCTAGTGAGTGGGATGTGTGTGCCTCAGTATTGAGTTACCCATGATCACTGTATTGTGCAAGGTGGTTAGTCTTAGGGGCTTAGATTGGGGGCACACTGTGTAGGTTAAATATGTGTCCCTTGGCATGTGCCATGTCGCAGTGTCTGAGTGGGTGTCTGCATTGCTGGTCTGTCCTGTTTGGGTAGATGTCCATTGAGTGCCCCTGGGAAGGTGGGTTTGTGGCTTTTCACTGTATGTCATGGCTGTCAAAGTGGTTGTCATGGTGAGCTACATGTTCCACATGGTGTGGTGCAGGTGTTGATCTTATCCTTTTGACCTGCTAGTCCATTCTTTGCTAGAGAGTGCATATGTCCACATTGGGTGATATATGGGTAACCCTCACAGGTCTGAGTGTTTGGGGTTTAGACAGGAGGGTTGTCTGTGTACATGTGGCAGTTGCAACAGTGCCCCAGAATGGACATGGCACCAGGTCAATGGGTGAAAGCACAGATAACTACCCTTCAAACATCCCAGGAGGGGTGGACATAACTAATAAGTACTGGGACAACATCTGTGATGAATGAGTACTGCTGATGGCTTACAGGTGTGCCACACTTCATAATACAATAACCTGGTGAAGTGCCAAGCCATAATGCTAGTTGAAGTGCAAGACAGAAAGAACTAGCATGATGTATGGGTGGAACAGAAGGCAGACTGTCTGCCACCTGTAATACTACCCCTTACACTTCCCTTCACTCCAATTTAGTAGACTTGTTGATGTCATCCACCTCAGAAGTACCTTTGGTTGAGTTAGAAATGTATAAGCTCTGAGTCGCATCTCATAACTGTATAGCACTTAGCACTATAGTAGGAATACCTAGATAGGCAGGAGTTCTAATCCCAATAATGGTTAGTGTGTGTAAATCATGTACTGTCTGGCTCATTCTATTTTTGACCTGTGTACTACCCTTTACACTCCCCTTCACTCCAATTTAGTAGACCTGTTGATGTCATCCACCTTAGAAGTACCTTTGGAAGAGGTGGAAATGTATAAGCTCTGTGGTGCATCTCATAACTGCCTAGCACTATAGTAGGAATACCTAGATAGACAGGAGTTCTAATCCTAATGCTGACATTTGTGTGTGTGTGAGAATCATTTCATGTGTGGTGTATACCATACATGGCTGGTGACCACCTCCCTCTGCCATTACTTTATATAGTGTGGTGACAGCATCTGCCTCACATGTAGCAGGTTAAACTATTGTACAGTCCTCTGTACAGATGTGTCTGTAATATCCATATGTTTGAAACCTATATGTGGTCGGAAGTGGTCCGTGTACCTTAACAATGCCCATGTATGTAATATTATAGCCAAATAGGCCACAGTGAGTGTACTGACACATATGGCAGCACGAGGTATCATACCTGACTGAAACATCATGCTGATAGGATGTTTGCTGCCCTCACAGGTGGCCTGCCTTGTAAGTCTAATACACAAGTACAGATGTTTGGTTTTACAAGTGAACTGTACCTGTTATAGGTGACATTAAAGGTTGGAAGAGGTGTGGACTGTCATATTGTGATCTTAGTTAGTATGTAACAGGAACACCTTGCATCTTAAGAGGGGTGTGTACAGAATTTATATCCACTGTATACCAGTAATGTGTCATGCATGACCTTACCTTAGGATGTTTGTCCAGCACAATTTGCTGGCCTCTGTCCAGATACACATGTGGCCTTGGTATAGGATGGATGCAGCATGTCTGCACATCTACAGTACTAACCGCAATAATACACAATGTCCAGTCCTCACTATAGATGTGCACTTCTGTGCATTAGAAAACCCCATCCACAACTGCAATCGGACCTGACACATGTCTGTAGATACAATACAGATACATGTATGAATGATACATTAGTGTACTAATACCCACTGGGCCCTTATATGGATGCTCCTTATCCATTGTATGTGTGCAACCCACCTCCACAATGCTTCCCTCAGCATCATGGCTTGTGCATTCGGCGTGTGACGAAGAGCTCCTCGGTGGGTGTCAGTGGGGGTGGATGGCTGGGCCCCGACCTGTGGCTAGCCAGTCCCTCGCTACAGCAGTGGCCCATTAATGGGAATGGCATTTGA